>NW_026453194.1:455000-663849 GCF_025200985.1 Drosophila gunungcola | reverse complement strand
TTGTCAAAAAAAACAAATTCCTTAACAGTCCTTTTGTTGTAACTTGGCCAAAATTAGACCCTATAGCCATAAGAGTGACTGTTTTGTAAAGCTGGCGACCTATACTACCCATCGACGTTCGGTTTAGATAAATAAATTCTGTTTTGGTGCAAAAACTGATTTTTAAAAATCAATTTTTGAAGAAATTCGTTTTATGACCAATTTTTGCATTTTTGATAAGGGTGGGGGTCATCATTTTTTCGAAAATTTGAAAATATGAAAAAAATTTTTAACTGTGAAACGCCATTTTATTGGGAATTTAATGACGAATTCACCGAGGTATGACATTCCATCTTTTGGCCATTTCTTCTCAGCGTTTTGATAGAAAAACTGATTTTTTAAAGTTTTTTTTTTGGGTTTTGGAGACTTGTCAAAAAAAAACAAATCCTTAACAGTCCTTTTGTTGTAACTTGGCCAAATTAGACCTATAGCCATAAGAGTGACTGTTTTGTAAAGCTGGCGACCTATACTACCCATCGACATTTGGTTTAGATAAATAAATTTTGTTTTGGTGCAAAAACTGATTTTTTAAAAATCAATTTTTTGAAGAAATTCGTTTTATGACCAATTTTTGCATTTTTGATAAGGGTGGGGGTCATCATTTTTTCGAAAATTTGAAAATATGAAAAAATGTTTAACTGTGAACGCCATTTGAATGGGAATTTAATGACGAATTCACCGAGGTATGACATTCCATCTTTGGCCATTTCTTCTCAGCGTTTTGATAGAAAAACTGATTTTTAAAGTTTTTTTTTTGGGTTTTGGAGACTTGTCAAAAAAAACAAATTCCTTAACAGTCCTTTTGTTGTAACTTGGCCAAATTAGACCTATAGCCATAAGAGTGACTGTTTTGTAAAGCTGGCGACCTATACTACCCATCGACATTTCGGTTTAGATAAATAAATTCTGTTTTGGTGCAAAAACTGATTTTTAAAAATCAATTTTTTGAAGAAATTCGTTTTATGACCAATTTTTGCATTTTTGATAAGGGTGGGGGTCATCATTTTTTGAAAATTTGAAAATATGAAAAAATTTTTAACTGTGAACGCCATTTGATTGGAATTTAATGACGAATTCACCGAGGTATGACATTCCATCCTTTGGCCATTTCTTCTCAGCGTTTTGATAGAAAAACTGATTTTTAAGTTTTTTTTTTGGGTTTTGGAGACTTGTCAAAAAAAACAAATTCCTTAACAGTCCTTTTGTTGTAACTTGGCCAAAATTAGACCTATAGCCATAAGAGTGACTGTTTTGTAAAGCTGGCGACCTATACTACCCATCGACATTTGGTTTAGATAAATAAATTTTGTTTTGGTGCAAAAACTGATTTTTAAAAATCAATTTTTTGAAGAAATTCGTTTTATGACCAATTTTTGCATTTTTGATAAGGGTGGGGGTCATCATTTTTTCGAAAATTTGAAAATATGAAAAAATGTTTAACTGTGAACGCCATTTGAATTGGAATTTAATGACGAATTCACCGAGGTATGACATTCCATCTTTTGGCCATTTCTTCTCAGCGTTTTGATAGAAAAACTGATTTTTAAAGTTTTTTTTTGGGTTTTGGAGACTTGTCAAAAAAAAACAAATTCCTTAACAGTCCTTTTGTTGTAACTTGGCCAAAATTAGACCTATAGCCATAAGAGTGACTGTTTTGTAAAGCTGGCGACCTATACTACCCATCGACATTTGGTTTAGATAAATAAATTTAGTTTTGGTGCAAAAACTGATTTTTAAAAATCAATTTTTTGAAGAAATTCGTTTTATGACCAATTTTTGCATTTTTGATAAGGGTGGGGGTCATCATTTTTTCGAAAATTTGAAAATATGAAAAAAATTTTAACTGTGAAAGCCATTTTATTGGGAATTTAATGACGAATTCACCGAGGTATGACATTCCATCTTTGGCCATTTCTTCTCAGCGTTTTGATAGAAAAACTGATTTTTTAAAGTTTTTTTTTTGGGTTTTGGAGACTTGTCAAAAAAAACAAATTCCTTAACAGTCCTTTTGTTGTAACTTGGCCAAAATTAGACCTATAGCCATAAGAGTGACTGTTTTGTAAAGCTGGCGACCTATACTACCCATCGACATTTGGTTTAGATAAATAAATTTGTTTTGGTTGCAAAACTGATTTTTAAAAATCAATTTTTTGAAGAAATTCGTTTTATGACCAATTTTTGCATTTTTGATAAGGGTGGGGGTCATCATTTTTTCGAAAATTTGAAAATATGAAAAAATGTTAACTGTGAACGCCATTTTGAATTGGGAATTTAATGACGAATTCACCGAGGTATGACATTCCATCTTTTGGCCATTTCTTCTCAGCGTTTTGATAGAAAAACTGATTTTTAAAGTTTTTTTTTTGGGTTTTGGAGACTTGTCAAAAAAAACAATTCCTTAACAGTCCTTTTGTTGTAACTTGGCCAAAATTAGACCTATAGCCATAAGAGTGACTGTTTTGTAAAGCTGGCGACCTATACTACCCATCCACAGTTGGTTTAGATAAATAAATTCTGTTTTGGTGCAAAAACTGATTTTTAAAATCAATTTTTTGAAGAAATTCGTTTTATGACCAATTTTTGCATTTTTGATAAGGGTGGGGGTCATCATATTTTTTGAAAATTTGAAAATATGAAAAAATTTTAACTGTGAACGCCATTTGATTGGGAATTTAATGACGAATTCACCGAGGTATGACATTTCCATCCTTTGGCCATTTCTTCTCAGCGTTTTGATAGAAAAACTGATTTTTTAAGTTTTTTTTTTGGGTTTTGGAGACTTGTCAAAAAAAACAAATTCCTTAACAGTCCTTTTGTTGTAACTTGGCCAAAATTAGACCTATAGCCATAAGAGTGACTGTTTTGTAAAGCTGGCGACCTATACTACCCATCGACATTTGGTTTAGATAAATAAATTTTGTTTTGGTGCAAAAACTGATTTTTAAAATCAATTTTTTGAAGAAATTCGTTTTATGACCAATTTTTGCATTTTGATAAGGGTGGGGGTCATCATTTTTTTGAAAATTTGAAAATATGAAAAAATTTTAACTGTGAACGCCATTTTATTGGGAATTTAATGAAGAATTCACCGAGGTATGACATTCCATCTTTTGGCCATTTCTTCTCAGCGTTTTGATAGAAAAACTGATTTTTAAGTTTTTTTTTGGGTTTTGGAGATTTGTCAAAAAAAACAATTCCTTAACAGTCCTTTTGTTGTAACTTGGCCAAAATTAGACCTATAGCCATAAGAGTGACTGTTTTGTAAAGCTGGCGACCTATACTACCCATCGACAGTTCGGTTTAGATAAATAAATTCTGTTTTGGTGCAAAAACTGATTTTTAAAAATCAATTTTTTGAAGAAATTCGTTTTATGACCAATTTTTGCATTTTTGATAAGGGTGGGGGTCATCATTTTTTCGAAAATTTGAAAATATGAAAAAATGTTTAACTGTGAACGCCATTTGAATGGGAATTTAATGACGAATTCACCGAGGTATGACATTCCATCTTTTGGCCATTTCTTCTCAGCGTTTTGATAGAAAAACTGATTTTTAAAGTTTTTTTTTTGGGTTTTGGAGACTTGTCAAAAAAAAACAAATTCCTTAACAGTCCTTTTGTTGTAACTTGGCCAAAATTAGACCTATAGCCATAAGAGTGACTGTTTTGTAAAGCTGGCGACCTATACTACCCATTCACGTTCGGTTTAGACAAATAAATTCTGTTTTGGTGCAAAAACTGATTTTTAAAAATCAATTTTTGAAGAAATTCGTTTTATGACCAATTTTTGCATTTTTGATAAGGGTGGGGGTCATCATTTTTTTGAAAATTTGAAAATATGAAAAAATGTTTAACTGTGAACGCCATTTGAATGGGAATTTAATGACGAATTCACCGAGGTATGACATTCCATTTTTTGGCCATTTCTTCTCAGCGTTTTGATAGAAAAACTGATTTTTAAAGTTTTTTTTTGGGTTTTGGACCTTGTCAAAAAAAACAAATTCCTTAACAGTCCTTTTGGTGTAACTTGGCCAAAATTAGACCTATAGCCATAAGAGTGACTGTTTTGTAAAGCTGGCGACCTATACTACCCATCGACATTTGGTTTAGATAAATAAATTTAGTTTTGGTGCAAAAACTGATTTTTAAAAATCAATTTTTTGAAGAAATTTGTTTTATGACCAATTTTTGCATTTTTGATAAGGGTGGGGGTCATCATTTTTTTGAAAATTTGAAAATATGAAAAAAATTTTAACTGTGAAAGCCATTTTATTGGGAATTTAATGAAGAATTCACCGAGGTATGACATTACATCTTTTGGCCATTTCTTCTCAGCGTTTTGATAGAAAAACTGATTTTTTAAGTTTTTTTTTTGGGTTTTGGAGATTTGTCAAAAAAAAACAAATTCCTTAACAGTCCTTTTGTTGTAACTTGGCCAAAATTAGACCTATAGCCATAAGAGTGACTGTCTTGTAAAGCTGGCGACCTATACTACCCATCGACATTTGGTTTAGATAAATAAATTTTGTTTTTGTGCAAAAACTGATTTTTAAAAATCAATTTTTTGAAGAAATTCGTTTTATGACCAATTTTTGCATTTTGATAAGGGTGGGGGTCATCATTTTTTCGAAAATTTGAAAATATGAAAAAATTTTTAACTGTGAACGCCATTTGATTGGGAATTTAATGACGAATTCACCGAGGTATGACATTCCATCCTTTGGCCATTTCTTCTCAGCGTTTTGATAGAAAAACTGATTTTAAAGTTTTTTTTTTGGGGTTTGGACACTTGTCAAAAAAAAAAAAAACAAATTCCTTAACAGTCCTTTTCTTGTAACTTGGCCAAATTAGACCTATAGCCATAAGAGTGACTGTTTTGTAAAGCTGGCGACCTATACTACCCATCGACATTTGGTTTAGATAAATAAATTTAGTTTTGGTGCAAAAACTGATTTTTAAAAATCAATTTTTTGAAGAAATTTGTTTTATGACCAATTTTTGCATTTTTGATAAGGGTGGGGGTCATCATTTTTTTGAAAATTTGAAAATATGAAAAAATTTTAACTGTGAACGCCATTTGATTGGGAATTTAATGACGAATTCACCGAGGTATGACATTCCATCCTTTGGCCATTTCTTCTCAGCGTTTTGATAGAAAAACTGATTTTTTAAGTTTTTTTTTTGGGTTTTGGAGATTTGTCAAAAAAAACAAATTCCTTAACAGTCCTTTTGTTGTAACTTGGCCAAAATTAGACCTATAGCCATAAGAGTGACTGTTTTGTAAAGCTGGCGACCTATACTACCCATCGACATTTGGTTTAGATAAATAAATTCTGTTTTGGTGCAAAAACTGATTTTTAAAAATCAATTTTTTGAAGAAATTTGTTTTATGACCAATTTTTGCATTTTTGATAAGGGTGGGGGTCATCATTTTTTTGAAAATTTGAAAATATGAAAAAAATTTTAACTGTTAACGCCATTTTATTGGGAATTTAATGAAGAATTCACCGAGGTATGACATTCCATCCTTTGGCCATTTCTTCTCAGCGTTTTGATAGAAAAACTGATTTTTTAAGTTTTTTTTTTGGGTTTTGGAGATTTGTCAAAAAAAAACAAATTCCTTAACAGTCCTTTTGTTGTAACTTGGCCAAAATTAGACCTATAGCCATAAGAGTGACTGTTTTGTAAAGCTGGCGACCTATACTACCCATCGACATTTGGTTTAGATAAATAAATTCTGTTTTGGTGCAAAAACTGATTTTTAAAAATCAATTTTTTGAAGAAATTTGTTTTATGACCAATTTTTGCATTTTTGATAAGGGTGGGGGTCATCATTTTTTTGAAAATTTGAAAATATGAAAAAATTTTAACTGTTAACGCCATTTTTTTGGGAATTTAATGAAAAATTCACCGAGGTATGACATTCCATCCTTTGGCCATTTCTTCTCAGCGTTTTGATAGAAAAACTGATTTTTTAAGTTTTTTTTTTGGGTTTTGGAGATTTGTCAAAAAAAACAAATTCCTTAACAGTCCTTTTGTTGTAACTTGGCCAAAATTAGACCTATAGCCATAAGAGTGACTGTTTTGTAAAGCTGGCGACCTATACTACCCATCGACATTTGGTTTAGATAAATAAATTTAGTTTTGGTGCAAAAACTGATTTTTAAAAATCAATTTTTTGAAGAAATTCGTTTTATGACCAATTTTTGCATTTTTGATAAGGGTGGGGGTCATCATTTTTTTGAAAATTTGAAAATATGAAAAAATTTTAACTGTGAACGCCATTTGATTGGGAATTTAATGACGAATTCACCGAGGTATGACATTCCATCCTTTGGCCATTTCTTCTCAGCGTTTTGATAGAAAAACTGATTTTTAAAGTTTTTTTTTTGGGTTTGGAGATTGTCAAAAAAAACAAATTCCTTAACAGTCCTTTTGTTGTAACTTGGCCAAAATTAGACCTATAGCCATAAGAGTGACTGTTTTGTAAAGCTGGCGACCTATACTACCCATCGACATTTGGTTTAGATAAATAAATTTAGTTTTGGTGCAAAAACTGATTTTTAAAAATCAATTTTTTGAAGAAATTTGTTTTATGACCAATTTTTGCATTTTTGATAAGGGTGGGGGTCATCATTTTTTTGAAAATTTGAAAATATGAAAAAAATTTTAACTGTTAACGCCATTTTATTGGGAATTTAATGAAGAATTCACCGAGGTATGACATTCCATCCTTTGGCCATTTCTTCTCAGCGTTTTGATAGAAAAACTGATTTTAAAAGTTTTTTTTTTGGGGTTTGGAGACTTGTCAAAAAAAAAACAAATTCCTTAACAGTCCTTTTCTTGTAACTTGGCCAAAATTAGACCTATAGCCATAAGAGTGACTGTTTTGTAAAGCTGGCGACCTATACTACCCATCGACATTTGGTTTAGATAAATAAATTTAGTTTTGGTGCAAAAACTGATTTTTAAAAATCAATTTTTTTAAGAAATTTGTTTTATGACCAATTTTTGCATTTTTGATAAGGGTGGGGGTCATCATTTTTTTGAAAATTTGAAAATATGAAAAAAATTTTAACTGTTAACGCCATTTTTTGGGAATTTAATGAAAAATTCACCGAGGTATGACATTCCATCCTTTGGCCATTTCTTCTCAGCGTTTTGATAGAAAAACGGATTTTTTAAGTTTTTTTTTTGGGTTTTGGAGATTTGTCAAAAAAAACAAATTCCTTAACAGTCCTTTTCTTGTAACTTGGCCAAAATTAGACCTATAGCCATAAGAGTGACTGTTTTGTAAAGCTGGCGACCTATACTACCCATCGACATTTGGTTTAGATAAATAAATTCTGTTTTGGTGCAAAAACTGATTTTTAAAAATCAATTTTTTGAAGAAATTTGTTTTATGACCAATTTTTGCATTTTTGATAAGGGTGGGGGTCATCATTTTTTTGAAAATTTGAAAATATGAAAAAAATTTTAACTGTGAACGCCATTTTATTGGGAATTTAATGAAGAATTCACCGAGGTATGACATTCCATCCTTTGGCCATTTCTTCTCAGCGTTTTGATAGAAAAACTGATTTTTTAAGTTTTTTTTTTGGGTTTTGGAGATTTGTCAAAAAAAAACAAATTCCTTAACAGTCCTTTTGTTGTAACTTGGCCAAAATTAGACCTATAGCCATAAGAGTGACTGTTTTGTAAAGCTGGCGATCTATACTACCCATCGACATTTGGTTTAGATAAATAAATTCTGTTTTGGTGCAAAAACTGATTTTTAAAAATCAATTTTTTGAAGAAATTTGTTTTATGACTAATTTTTGCATTTTTGATAAGGGTGGGGGTCATCATTTTTTTGAAAATTTGAAAATATGAAAAAAATTTTAACTGTTAACGCCATTTTATTGGGAATTTAATGAAAAATTCACCGAGGTATGACATTCCATCCTTTGGCCATTTCTTCTCAGCGTTTTGATAGAAAAACTGATTTTTTAAGTTTTTTTTTTGGGTTTTGGAGATTTGTCAAAAAAAACAAATTCCTTAACAGTCCTTTTGTTGTAACTTGGCCAAAATTAGACCTATAGCCATAAGAGTGACTGTTTTGTAAAGCTGGCGATCTATACTACCCATCCACGTTCGGTTTAGACAAATAAATTCTGTTTTGGTGCAAAAACTGATTTTTAAAAATCAATTTTTTGAAGAAATTTGTTTTATGACCAATTTTTGCATTTTTGATAAGGGTGGGGGTCATCATTTTTTTGAAAATTTGAAAATATGAAAAAAATTTTAACTGTTAACGCCATTTTTTTGGGAATTTAATGAAAAATTCACCGAGGTATGACATTCCATCCTTTGGCCATTTCTTCTCAGCGTTTTGATAGAAAAACTGATTTTTTAAGTTTTTTTTTTGGGTTTTGGAGATTTGTCAAAAAAAACAAATTCCTTAACAGTCCTTTTGTTGTAACTTGGCCAAAATTAGACCTATAGCCATAAGAGTGACTGTTTTGTAAAGCTGGCGATCTATACTACCCATCCACGTTCGGTTTAGACAAATAAATTCTGTTTTGGTGCAAAAACTGATTTTTAAAAATCAATTTTTTGAAGAAATTCGTTTTATGACCAATTTTTGTATTTTTGATAAGGGTGGGGGTCATCATTTTTTTGAAAAATTGAAAATATGAAAAAAATTTTAACTGTTAACGCCATTTTTTGGGAATTTAATGAAGAATTCACCGAGGTATGACATTCCATCTTTTGGCCATTTCTTCTCAGCGTTTTGATAGAAAAACTGATTTTTTAAGTTTTTTTTTTGGGTTTTGGAGATTTGTCAAAAAAAAACAAATTCCTTAACAGTCCTTTTAATGTAACTTGGCCAAAATTAGACCTATAGCCATAAGAGTGACTGTTTTGTAAAGCTGGCGACCTATACTACCCATCGACATTTGGTTTAGATAAATAAATTTAGTCTTGGTGCAAAAACTGATTTTTAAAAATCAATTTTTTGAAGAAATTTGTTTTATGACCAATTTTAGTATTTTTGATAAGGGTGGGGGTCATCATTTTTTTGAAAATTTGAAAATATGAAAAAAATTTTAACTGTTAACGCCATTTTTTTGGGAATTTAATGAAGAATTCACCGAGGTATGACATTCCATCTTTTGGCCATTTCTTCTCAGCGTTTTGATAGAAAAACTGATTTTTTAAGTTTTTTTTTTGGGTTTTGGAGATTTGTCAAAAAAAACAAATTCCTTAACAGTCCTTTTGTTGTAACTTGGCCAAAATTAGACCTATAGCCATAAGAAAGACTGTTTTGTAAAGCTGGCGATCTATACTACCCATCCACGTTCGGTTTAGACAAATAAATTCTGTTTTGGTGCAAAAACTGATTTTTAAAAATCAATTTTTTGAAGAAATTCGTTTTATGACCAATTTTTGTATTTTTGATAAGGGTGGGGGTCATCATTTTTTTGAAAAATTGAAAATATGAAAAAAATTTTAACTGTTAACGCCATTTTTTTGGGAATTTAATGAAGAATTCACCGAGGTATGACATTCCATCCTTTGGCCATTTCTTCTCAGCGTTTTGATAGAAAAACTGATTTTTAAAGTTTTTTTTTTGGGTTTTGGAGACTTGTCAAAAAATACAAATTCCTTAACAGTCCTTTTGTTGTAACTTGGCCAAAATTAGACCTATAGCCATAAGAGTGACTGTTTTGTAAAGCTGGCGACCTATACTACCCATCGACATTTGGTTTAGATAAATAAATTTAGTCTTGGTGCAAAAACTGATTTTTAAAAATCAATTTTTTGAAGAAATTTGTTTTATGACCAATTTTTGCATTTTTGATAAGGGTGGGGGTCATCATTTTTTGAAAATTTGAAAATATGAAAAAAATTTTAACTGTGAAAGCCATTTTATTGGGAATTTAATGAAGAATTCACCGAGGTATGACATTCCATCTTTTGGCCATTTCTTCTCAGCGTTTTGATAGAAAAACTGATTTTTTAAGTTTTTTTTTTGGGTTTTGGAGATTTGTCAAAAAAAACAAATTCCTTAACAGTCCTTTTCTTGTAACTTGGCCAAAATTAGACCTATAGCCATAAGAGTGACTGTTTTGTAAAGCTGGCGACCTATACTACCCATCGACATTTGGTTTAGATAAATAAATTTAGTTTTGGTACAAAAACTGATTTTTAAAAATCAATTTTTTGAAGAAATTCGTTTTATGACCAATTTTAGTATTTTTGATAAGGGTGGGGGTCATCATTTTTTGAAAATTTGAAAATATGAAAAAAATTTTAACTGTTAACGCCATTTTTTTGGGAATTTAATGAAGAATTCACCGAGGTATGACATTCCATCTTTTGGCCATTTCTTCTCAGCGTTTTGATAGAAAAACTGATTTTTTAAGTTTTTTTTTTGGGTTTTGGAGATTTGTCAAAAAAAACAAATTCCTTAACAGTCCTTTTGTTGTAACTTGGCCAAAATTAGACCTATAGCCATAAGAGTGACTGTTTTGTAAAGCTGGCGACCTATACTACCCATCGACATTTGGTTTAGATAAATAAATTTTGTTTTGGTGCAAAAACTGATTTTTAAAAATCAATTTTTTGAAGAAATTCGTTTTATGACCAATTTTTGCATTTTTGATAAGGGTGGGGGTCATCATTTTTCGAAAATTTGAAAATATGAAAAAATGTTTAACTGTGAACGCCATTTGAATGGGAATTTAATGACGAATTCACCGAGGTATGACATTCCATCTTTTGGCCATTTCTTCTCAGCGTTTTGATAGAAAAACTGATTTTTAAAGTTTTTTTTTTGGGTTTTGGAGACTTGTCAAAAAATACAAATTCCTTAACAGTCCTTTTGTTGTAACTTGGCCAAAATTAGACCTATAGCCATAAGAGTGACTGTTTTGTAAAGCTGGCGACCTATACTACCCATCGACATTTGGTTTAGATAAATAAATTTGTTTTGGTGCAAAAACTGATTTTTAAAAATCAATTTTTTGAAGAAATTTGTTTTATGACCAATTTTTGCATTTTTGATAAGGGTGGGGGTCATCATTTTTTCGAAAATTTGAAAATATGAAAAAATGTTTAACTGTGAACGCCATTTGAATGGGAATTTAATGACAAATTCACCGAGGTATGACATTCCATCTTTTGGCCATTTCTTCTCAGCGTTTTGATAGAAAAACTGATTTTTAAAGTTTTTTTTTTGGGTTTTGGAGACTTGTCAAAAAATACAAATTCCTTAACAGTCCTTTTGTTGTAACTTGGCCAAAATTAGACCTATAGCCATAAGAGTGACTGTTTTGTAAAGCTGGCGACCTATACTACCCATCGACATTTGGTTTAGATAAATAAATTTTGTTTTGGTGCAAAAACTGATTTTTAAAAATCAATTTTTTGAAGAAATTCGTTTTATGACCAATTTTTGCATTTTTGATAAGGGTGGGGGTCATCATTTTTTCGAAAATTTGAAAATATGAAAAAATTTTAACTGTTAACGCCATTTTTTTGGGAATTTAATGAAGAATTCACCGAGGTATGACATTCCATCTTTTGGCCATTTCTTCTCAGCGTTTTGATAGAAAAACTGATTTTTTACGTTTTTTTTTTGGGTTTTGGAGACTTGTCAAAAAATACAAATTCCTTAACAGTCCTTTTGTTGTAACTTGGCCAAAATTAGACCTATAGCCATAAGAGTGACTGTTTTGTAAAGCTGGCGACCTATACTACCCATCGACATTTGGTTTAGATAAATAAATTTTGTTTTGGTGCAAAAACTGATTTTTAAAAATCAATTTTTTGAAGAAATTTGTTTTATGACCAATTTTTGCATTTTTGATAAGGGTGGGGGTCATCATTTTTTCGAAAATTTGAAAATATGAAAAAATTTTTAACTGTGAACGCCATTTGATTGGGAATTTAATGACGAATTCACCGAGGTATGACATTCCATCTTTTGGCCATTTCTTCTCAGCGTTTTGATAGAAAAACTGATTTTTAAAGTTTTTTTTTGGGTTTTGGAGACTTGTCAAAAAATACAAATTCCTTAACAGTCCTTTTGTTGTAACTTGGCCAAAATTAGACCTATAGCCATAAGAGTGACTGTTTTGTAAAGCTGGCTACTTATACTACCCATCCACGTTCGGTTTAGATAAATAAATTCTGTTTTGGTGCAAAAACTGATTTTTAAAATCAATTTTTTGAAGAAATTCGTTTTATGACCAATTTTTGCATTTTTGATAAGGGTGGGGGTCACCATTTTTTTTAAAATTTGAAAATATGAAAAAATTTTTAACTGTGAACGCCATTTTATTGGGAATTTCATGAAGAATTCACCGAGGTATGACATTCCATCTTTTGGCCATTTCTTCTCAGCGTTTTGATAGAAAAACAGATATTTTTGGTGTTTTTTGAGTTTTTAGAACCTTGTAAAAAAACAAAATCATATAGAGTCCTTTTTAGAACCTTGTAAAAAAAACAAAATCATATAGAGTCCTTTTGTTGTAACTTGTCCAAAATTTGGCGTATAGCCATAAGAGTGACTGTTTTGTAAAGCTGGCGACCTATACTACCCATCCACAGTCGATTTAGATAAATAAATCAGTTTTTTGAAAAAAATAATTTTTTGATCAATTTTTGCATTTTTGATAAGGGTGGGGGTCATCATTTTTTCGAAAATTTGAAAATATGAAAAAAATTTTAGCTGGGAACGCCATTTGATTGGGAATTTAATGACGAATTCACCGATGTATGACATTCCATCTTTTGACCATTACTTCTCAGCATTTTGATAGAAAAACAGATATTTTTGGTGTTTTTTGAGTTTTAGAGACTTGTAAAAAAAACAAAATTTTATAGAGTCCTTTTGTTGTAACTTGTCCAAAATTTGGCGCATAGCTATAAGAGTGACTGTTTTGTAAAGCTGACGACCTATACAACCATCCACCTCCATGAATAAAACAAATTTTATGATTTATTTCTCATAACAAAATTAATTTTTTTACAAAAAATCATAAGGTATCTACTCTCAGTTTTTAATTTGATTAGACCATTAATATATATGTGGAACAAAAAAAAAGTCAACGCTAAACTAAAAATGAAAGGATTTTTCTTATCGTGCACTCGCACAACTGTAACTAGAACTGCTTGTCGTTCCTATCGAACTATAGCTTTTAGTGTTGCCTCGCTTTTCTCCATTTTTTTTTTTGGGCTCTCAACGTCTCGCAGCGAATTGATTTTCCATGTAAGCACATTAAGAGTGTTTTCGCAATTTGCCTGTGGCTCAGTTAGTCAGTTTATCAATCAGTCAATCAGGCCAGCCAGCCATCCAGCCAGTCAGTCAACGAGCTTCCATGTCTGTTATTGCAGGACAACATAAAAACTTGTGTGCTTGTCCACAGAAAAACGCTGGGTACATGGAAAATCGTTTTTCCACAGCACAAGTGTGTTGGTGTACGTTTTTAGTGAGTATGTATTTTGGTGTGTGTGTGTGTGTGTTTGTAAGTGTGTGTGTGTGTGTGTGTGTTTGTAAGTGTGTGTGTGTGTGTGTGTGTTTGTGTGTGTGTGTCATCAAGTTAAATGGTGGATGGCAAAGACGCAAAGTATTCATATATTTTACTTTTCATTTCTTGTCGACCTGAAAACTGTAAAACAATCAAAAGGACATAATTGAATCGCATAACTTTTAGCGAGTGAGCTTTGGAAAAGAGGAGGAAAATCTGGGAAAAGCAAGACAAGAGACAGGGAATCGGAAGCGAAAAACAGCCCTGCCTATCGCTGGAAACTTTTGTCATTTCCATATCCCCCAACATATCCGCGGCTGTTGTTAAAAGTTTGTCTCAAAGCTACACGACAAGTGCTAGATAAAAAACATTTAAAAATAATGAATTTTTCAAGTTTTAATTGCTGAAAGTGTTCCAGATTTTAGTTGTTATTGATAGCTTAAACATTAAACATTTTTATTTATTCATTTTATACTTGACAATCAGTGCTTTAACTAAAACCTAATTGAAAATTTGTATGATTTTAGTTGTTATTGATAGCTTACTTTCGCTTGCTTATTTATTCTATACTTGATAATTAATGTTTTAACTAAAATGTAATTGAAATGGCACATCGAGCCACTTATTTACATTTCTGCGCCACGTTTATTTAGCCTGGACATAAGTTAATTAATTATTTTATTTTAAATGTATTAAACATAATATATCAAAATCTCTGTGCTTTACTTATTTCTGCTATGAACGAGTTGATCATTTGTTCCGATGCTATATAAAAATAATAATAACTATGTATTGAATCAAATTAATTACATGTTGTGCTGTCATCTATTGTAAAAAAGTGTTTACAATCAAAAAGGCTTTGCAGAAAACTTTAATTAACCACGTCGGATAACACAATTTGGGTAGCTCAGCCTTCACTAATTCGAGCCAATAAAAAATTCCCCTGGTTAAGGATTTTGTGTGACCACGTTTTATGTTCAATTAAAGGCTGCATCCTTTCAATAAAGTGGTTCGCAACCACTAAAAACCACTTAATATGGTTAAAGCCCCGGGGCCACAGCTATTTTTTTTTTCCATTTGCCGATCTTTTGTCATCCATAATTGAATGAGCAGCGGCAACAAGCAATCAACACAAGGAATCTGGTAGTATGCAATATTTATTGATGGCAAACAAAGTATATAGCATGGATGCTGACCCCAACCAATTGCATTGAATCTTTATTGAATTTCGAACGTTGCACATGCCATTGGATATTTTTTTTGCGTTCTCCGTGTAATTTCCACGCGCTTGCAATTTTTTTTTCCGTATTCATAACTTATTTACCAAGCTTATCTTCCTGCATTTTTTTTTTTGTTTTTTTGTACTTTTATTTTTTGGTCTGCTTTTTTTTGTCGCCTTTGGCGACGATGTTGCTGCAGGATATTGTGCGTTAAAATCTGTCAACAGAAATTCAATTACATTTTGCACTCGCACTGCCGCTCTTATTATTGTTGTTGTGCGTGCTTCGTCTACGTCGCTTTCTTTGTAGCTGTCTCTTTCCGATTCTCCGTTTCCGTCTCTCTCTCTTTCTTCTTTGGCCGGCTATAGCCGTCTCTGTCGTTGTCATTGTCAGCTTACAACTGTTACAACATGGCGGGTTGCCTTTTTATGGCTGCAACTGCTGTTCATCTCCTGCCTCGTTATGCGCCTCTTCATCCGCCTTCATTTGCCGCACTTATCCCTATTTTTTCCACCCTCTACACGGTGAGAAAAACTTGTTTAAAAATGAAGAAACTTGGAGATTTCTGGCGTTTAAAATATCCCAGACTGGCAGTGCTCAAATACTGTTCCATATTCAAAAATTGGATTTCAATGATTCTTAAACTTCGTTTATAGGAATTATTGTTATTCCTTAAATGCATTAATTGAGCTACTATAATTGCAAAAAATGGTTGAAAATAGATCTGAGCTTCACAGTATTGAAACTAATTATTTTAGTATACCTATATTTTTTAAGATTTTGAACTAGTTGTAAACAATGGTCAAATTTAAATCTGTACTGTATAGTATTGAAACTATGCATGTGTATTTATACATTTGTAAAATCGATATTGTATAAAAAATAAATTATTTTTGATATATATATTTTTAAATCTTGATTCTTTATAAACTATACTTAGCATTTTTAGGTTTTGAAATCTCCCAAATAATTACTCAGTGCTTTCTCGCCACATTGCTTAGTGTTTTTAACTGCTTTCTGTTTAAACTTCGCCACAGCCGTCGACGGCAGGATTGAGTCATAGACTCCTTCGCTCTCCCCCCCCCCCCCCCCCCCCCCCCTCGCACACTTTCTCCAACTGTCTCTCTCCCACCCCCTCTGTAGTCCTTGCTGGCGACAGGACAAGTACGACTAGTACTAGGACTACGAGCACAAGGACAAGTACAAGTGGCTGACACGAGCGGGCAATGAATCCGTCAAGTGCTTGGGCGGCATGGAGACATTTAATCTCCCTATCGATTTACCACAGATTTCAGATACCGAGAACAGAGTTTAGTTTCGGACAATGGAGACTTTCCACTTCTCCCTTTCTGGAATTAAATCAGATTTAATGTTTCTCTTGAAAGGAATTAGAGAATATATGGCATTTAAATAGTATATAAAAATTGTTACCTTAGTTAACATATCAATATAAGGGTCTTTTGTCCTATTTCATTACTTTATTTATTTTAGATGTTTGTTATTTAAGAAGTTGTCTTATATTGTACAAATAATTGTAAATTGATGATTGTACAAATATATTTCTAAAATGTGTACATCACCAATTTTAAAATTAATAATTATATCATAATAATATCGTAACTTAAAAGCAAAAATACTTCTAAGAACAACGTCGAGAAAACTTTAAATAGTTAAATCTTAACTGATTAAAATGTGTAATAATTATTTGTTCTTTTAAGGCCTAACTAAAAAACGTTTTTTTGTGTCAGCCCTTAACTCAATTCAAGGGACATATTAAATGGAAACCTTTTGTGGAACTTGCATTTTGCCAACGGGGAAACTATTCGAAACGTACCTGTGCTGCAAGATACATTTTGAACTGAATTTGGCTTAAATGCTGCCATTTGTAACCCGACCTTTCTTGGCCATACTTTAAATAAATCCGCCATTTTAGTTGGCTCCCCTCGTTGAGGAAGCGGGCTTAGTGGTTTACAGCCTTGGGCTGCTATATAATGCTATATAGGTACGCCCAGTTCTCCCAGTCCGCCTCCGATTGCTTCCGTTAATAGCGAACAATGCATTTTTTAGCGGGGATTTGGTTTTGGATTACACAAGGAGGAGACAGGCCGGAAGTTGCCCTGCGATGACGATGTTGGTCGGTGGTGCGGTATATTTTGATTTCCGAGCTGCTATGCTCATGGCATTAATCGATTTTATTGCATTTTGCCTAGCTGCCAGCCGAGGGGCTTTCATCCGCACTTCCTTCGGAGCTCTCAATCAACGGTCAATTCAATCACTGCCGAGGAATTTGATTTTTAATAAGCTAAAGCGCAATACATTTCTTCCATAGCCTCTGACTTTTGAGCGCTTAAGTTCAGCAATGATGACTTGATTGAAATTATGATGCATAGCACAATGGTAATCAAAACGAGGGGTTTTTGAAGCCAATCTAGAAAAGACAATTTGCGCCTCAGTACATTTTTACTGAAGATAAAAGGTGGCTCTTACCTGTAACATCATTAAAAAATTCCAAACCGAAAGCTTAAAGCTTAATCTCTTATTAAATTTATAATTGACTGTAAAGAAAAACTTTTCTCCGTGGCAGAATCTTAGATTATAATCAAATAAATAATAAGCCAGTTAGCCCCACCCTTTTAGTTTTCTTAGGGCTTAGATTGATAGATTGAACAATGGCTAGAAAGACCGGCCAGGAGAAGCCAGGGAAATTCAATGAAAAGTTTAATTAATAATTGAATTTCAGTTTGAGTAAGTCCCTTGTGCCGAAGTGCTTTAAGTTGGGGCATTGGATTTGTGTTCACACTTTGACTTTTTCACTTCGCTTTTACCTTTCACCGGGGCGGAAAATGGGTGAAAGTTTTTAATCAGTTATGTAAATTTGTTCTTGTCTTCGGCGCCGCTCTTGGCCAGTTTAATTGGCTTTCCCCATTTTGTGAAGTGTGCAAATATATATTCGAAATATTCGCCAATTCACCATTTTTGCATTTTTGCCTGGAAGTGGCTGGCATATTGATATTGATTTTCCATTGCCATTTTTTTGTTGTTGTGTATTCTCTTTATAAAATATAATATTTTTTACATATAAATGGAAAGATTAAACAAACAGCGTCGAGCGAAATGCCATGAAGCATTTTAATTGGAAATGTCGTTGTGAGTGCTTAAATTTAATGCAAGGACATATTGATCTAGCAGGATTTCGTCTTCATCCTTCATTCCGTGCAGCCGGTGCGATTATCCCAGTTATCCACCGCAATTGCCGGTTATCATCTGCCAGGGCCACAATTTGAGTTCCGATGTCCTGCTGCAGCTGTCACTTCATGCAGCTGTAGTTGTAAATAGTCCTGCGGAGTGTGCCCGACATGGATTTCGTTCTATATATATATAAGTGTGTGTTTGTGTGTTTGTCGTGGAGTCCGGCACTCAGTCACCCGCAAAGTTCCACAAAAGGACACGGAGCGAAAGGCCATCTTAATGCCATCATCTTCGTTGCTGCATCAAAAATCTCAGTAGTTAAATTTGTTTAATTACATGAGTACTTCAACTTTGAAACAAACTTTTCTTTAATCTTTGTACCAATTTGTTGACTTGTAGAAGTTTTATTAAATTTCGGTAAAGTTGGCTCCATCAAATTTCGGATTTTTGTTGTATAATTGCATAATCAAAAGATTTCGAAATGCCTGTATAAATTAAAGGTAAAATTAAATGGAATTTAATAAATAAATCAAAAGAAATAATCATATTGCAAGAACTTCTTAAAAATTAAAATTTTAAATTAAATTAAATTTTATGTAGATTTTCTAACGAAATCTATTAAAGACACGGAAAAGATATAATTTTTGTAGGCAGAATTATATTTGTGTTATAGTACAGCTGTGTATCTCTCTTGTTTTTAATTACTTCTTGGGTATGCTATTGAGGGTTTTTATTTAAAAAGAAAACTTAATTTTCTACATATTTTGTGACATTTCTCGCAGTGCCAGAACACGCATACACGCACATGGCAATTAATTGCGATGCACAAACTGCAGAGGCTAGTGGGTGGAAATGCGGTGAAAGGTGGTGAGGGGAGGGTGTAGCCCGGGGGGGTAAAGGACATATAGCAAGGACATTGTTAGGGACTTACCTGGCAGCTTAACGTGGCTGAAAGCCCTGATTCGGTCAGCTAGGTAAACAGCTGCGATAACCCAAAGACATTTCATTAGACCATTAACTGTCAACTGCATGTGTCCTGTATGTCCTGTGTATCCTGTGTGCTCCTTATGCGTCTGTATGTGGGTGCTTTGTCTGGAGGGAGTTGCCACCCACCTCCGCCCGACAAATTGATATAAAAAAATATTATTTATTGCCATGTACTCCACACAGCCCACACTTTTTTTCGTCCATCCTCCTTCATTTCAATCTCTTTTGAATGAATCATTGCTGCTGCTGCTTTTTCGTCCTTTGTTTGTGTCCGCCTCACATAAAATAACAAATTTGTTTTTTTTACACCTGAACGATTTCAATGGAAATTCATTTTTGGTTTTTGCGCGTGACCCACTGTTGCATAATCAAAAAATGCTCTTCAAGATTAATATTTATTAGGGAGTTTTTTCCCTCTCAAGTTTCATTCGAAGAAGTACATCGAAATTATGTTATTTTTTTAAGGGGAAAACAGCTTGTTTTGTTATTAATAATCCTCTAACTTGCATATACTCAATTATTATACATCGTATAGTGGTATTAATATCAATAGGCTGAAGTATATCCTCTTGTTCTTTCTTAATGCCTATTTACATTCTGACAGGAAGATGTATTTTAAATATATATATATATATATATAAATAATCGTATTTTCACCCAAATTCACTCTGGCGAAACTCAAAACGGATTTCTGATGGCTTAACTTAAACATGTGTTCATTCCGTGGTTAGAGATTATTGGTGCACTTGTATAGGGATTCATAATTGGTCTTTGAGCGGTCATCGATTTGGGCCCGATATTAACAATATGGCCATTGTCTTCGGGGAGCAATGAAATCGATGGAGGGTCATGTATCTTGGCCTGGTCATTCGATCCCATGCCATTACAATGCCTTGTATTATGGCTTAAACAATAATTTAAATTGCCAGCAATTTCACTTATAAACACACGCGCACTTGCTCTGGCTTGTGTGTGCTATGTGTGTGCTAAGTGTGTGTGTGTGTGTGTGGATGGCTGTAACTATGTTGTAACTGCTAACTGTCAAATTGGCTGACAGGGAAAATTGGGCGGAAAATGTGTGGGTGGCCGAAAAGCACACAAGCACACGCAGGCTGGCAAACAAATAGTTTGCTTTTTGTTGACTTGACTTGCTTTCTGGCCAAGACGTCGTGTGTGCCTGTGTCTGTTTGTCTGAGCGTCTGTGTTTCTGTGTGTTTGAACCCCCTTCCCCCCGCTACTCATCTGAACCCTGTGTTTGTGACTTTTGATTAGGAGGACTGTTTGCTCGGTGGTTACTACGTCCGACCAACGGCCTTGGCAAATATGTTTTTAACCCCACCCGCAGCTTCGCTTTTCCCCCCATTTCCACTTGCCCTTTCCCAATTTCTGGCTTAGTTCGATTCGATCCATTGCGTTATTCAGCACGGGAGAAATTTTTAACTTCCAGTTGGGAAGAACCTTGTTTTAGAAACAGATATTAAAAACAAATCGAAAATCATAATAAAGCAAATTCAGATAGATTTCACAATACAATCGTTTTTGATCTAATTTTCTTGGGAATTAATTAAAAGCAAATATAAAAAATACTAATTTATTTGATTATATGGCAAATGCATAACATCACTTATGGCTATGCCTAGTTTGTTTTTTTTTTTTTTTTTTTAAACATGGCAAAGCGGTTAAATTAAAACGTAATGTAGTTTAGTATTATTTGAGTACTAGTAATTGTTATTCCTATGATCATTTGATCTTCTTATTTAAAAGTTTAGTTAAAAAAATTATTAGGTTTTAAATTTGTACTCCATAAAATGTTTAATAATAAAATGTTTTTAAACAAGTCTTAAAAAAAGGAAAAGAAATAGTTTTATTACATTTTTAACTTCTGTTTTAAAATTTTACCCCGAATTATTTTTAGGAAAATAAAATGTTTTTCGTTAAAAAGCAATGAGTTTCATGAATTTTAAAGCTTTTGCAGACTTTATTTGTTCGCTCAGTGCACAATCATCTGCATCTTTAAAGATTCGTAATTGTCGACGGTTCTGCCGGTCCTATGCTCAGGATCGGGTTTCGGTCCTGGTCTGGGGTCCATTTCCGTGTCCATTCTGTTTTTTTTTAGTATGTCGCACTCACTTCCGGCTTGTGAGTGTAAGTATGTGTTTGTGTAAACGTTCTTGACAAATATTGTATTTATTTTCTGGCTGCTCTGTTATGCTGTTATTTGGTTTTTTTCCCCATTTTAGTTCACTCTCTGCAGTTTTTTCCTTTCCCATCCCTTTTGTTTCGTTACTTTTTCTCTCCTCTTTGACATTTCATTTGACTCGCAGTTATCTTCATTTGTTTTGTCCTTTGACGCCGAGTGTGAGTGAGTGTGCGTGTCCTGATTATTGTTATTTGCACACGTGTGTGCCCGCACACAAACAAAGGCAAACTGCTTACCTGTCATCTCCGGCCATCTGTCTTTCCAATCCCCCCCTTTTTTTCCTTCCCTCGGGGACCTTTTGATTAATACTGCTTTTATTTAATTGAAAATTTGCGAGAAGATTTACTTGAATTAGTTACAAATGCATTCAATATTGAATGAGCAAGAAGTATGTAGTAGTGTGGTTTGGGTTAAAGAAAGAGATCTTAAACCGAATGTGGAGGGATTTTGGACCAAATTAGTAACCATAATTAAAAGGTAACAAGCAATATGTTTAATAACAAATACAAAATTTGGTTTCTTTAAATTTAAACAAAATTTTTTCAAAATTATAATTATAATTTGATAATAATTCACAAAATATATAGCTTAAGATTGCTTATCATTAGTAAATTGCGTTATAGTAAATAGGCAAAGTGGCGTGGAAAATAGACCCATAAATAAATGTCTATTAGGCTCATCAAATTTTGCACTGCTCAATCGGTTATTAACATTATTTAGCGAATGATTTTGCAGAGTAAATTTAAATATGAATGGGATGAATTTTTAATGGTGAATGCCAATATAAATGATGTTCTGCACAACATGAAAAAGATCTTTAAATCAAAGGTTCTTGGCTCAAAATTAAAATGATACAAAAATGTAATTTTTCCAGTTTAAAATTATTTTAAATATTTTTACATATATTACAAAATCGAAAACGACAAAAAAAAAAAGACTATTTGTCTGAAATTTGATTAGTTTTCAGAATGAGTTTTATTTTATCTGTGTACATATGTAGATTTCAAGCCCACGTAGACGGCCCCTCATTTCCATATTGGTGTCGGATGTAGATTAAAGTTTTCCAATGGGTTCTTGTTGTTTGCCAAGCACAGAGGCGTACGCAAATGAATCTTTTTTCGCATCCATCGGAAACATGAAAATATCCAACATAGCAATGTTATAATACTTTAATTAAGATATTTAAAATCGGGACCTGTGGGTTTTATAATTGCAGTTTTGTGTCGCCCTTAACATTTTGAAAAAAACACACCTACCCCCAAAGACAAATTTTCATGTACGCAACTGACTAAACTTATTTATAGATTCGCCCACAGAGGATTTTGCACATGGCATCATTTTGGCCGACTTAATAGCAAAAGCAATCGTCCTGACGCCAGTTCTTCAGTATTTCAGTTAGCCATTCGGTCATTCAGTCATTTCGCCTGCAAAAGCTGGATCAGAGTAATTTGCATATTATTATATAGCAGCGGACTATTTTTGCCACACAAAAACAACAAATCGCGTGGCCATAGGTGAGGAATATTGTCACAGAAACTGATGGGGGAAAGAACAAACAAATGAGAAGAGAGCAAAGGGAAATTGAAGAAAGTTGAGAAAAAGGTGGGGTGAAAGCGGAGAAGGTTGCCTTTGATTTATCGCCATAATAATCGCCGAGAGGAATCCTTTTGGGTAACATTATTTACAACTATGTTGTCCGGGCATGATGAATGATTCCAAACTAAAACCAAGGTAACCAACACACACAAGCCACTCACTCACACAGAAAAATGTGCTAAATAGGAATACGAATAAAGAATTCCAATTCGTATACCAAACTTTTATCTTAGGATCAGTTTGCTTCAAAAGCATGTAGCCCAGTATGTAAAAAAAAATGTCTACAACGAATTATTTGTATTTAATTTTGTAATGTAAATATTTACACAAAAACCATTTTAATTAGCTTAATTAAAAAGTAGTCGAAATCCTGGCTCATTATAAATATTATGATTTATTTATAATATAAGAACTGAAATGACAAACAAAAAATAAAATTAAGCTAAACTGTACAAAATTGGGCTGATATTGCTTAAATTAACAAAGCCAAGTATTTTAAACTACCATTATTTGTGACAATAAAGTTCGATGAGTAAACTTCAATTTCGCACCACTTATTTGTTTGGCAATTTGTTTGTAATTGCATCGTTACATTGACGGGCCATGAAAATTAAAATCACAATGGCCCCATACGCACACCAAGGCACTTGGGGACACTCACACGCACACACACACACACACACACACACACACATGGGAGCAAGCGGAAAATCTGAAAATCACTCGCTTAAGTAAGTTCTCTCTGCATATGTGTGAGTGTGTGCTTGGGTGTATGTGTGTTAGGTGTCCTGGCGGCCATAACCCAACACATCGTGCCTTCTCTCTCGCTCCCAATGTTCTGGTCTCGCTCTCACCCCCTTGAAACCCTACAGACTTTCCACGCTTTTGTTTATTTTCGTACGCTTCGTTGACTTGGTTTTCCGCCCGTTCGTCCTTTCGTCCTTTCTCATGTCTCTAGGCTTGTATGCGCTTAGTTTGATTGAACGCTCATAAGTATGTGACTCCATCTATTTCTTTATTCACGAGTGTGGGAGTGTGAATGTGTGTGTGAAGGCTCCATTAAATCAAAGGATCAGACATTACGTCTGGATGTTGGTCTTCGGTCATCCAACAGACTGCTGTTCCCTGTTGCTGTTGTGATGCCAAAATGTATGTTCGAATTGTGTTATTTTGCAAAGGGGCTTTAAAAAACCCACCTCACTAACAAAATTTTAAAGTTTTTTTTTTTTTTTTTTTTTTTTTTTAATTTTGTATTGCAGAGGGTATTATAATTTCAGTCAGAAGTTTGCAACGCAGTGAAGGAGACATCTCCGACCCTATAAAGTATATATATTCTTGATCAGCATCACGAGGCGAGTCGATCTAGCCATGTCCGTCTGTCCGTCCGTCCGTCTGTCCGTCTGTCCGTCCGTTTCTACACAAACTAGTCTCTCAGTTTTAAAGCTATCTGTATGAAACTTTCCCAAAAGTTTTCTTTCTATTGCAGGTAGTATATAAGTCGGAACGAGCCGGATCGGACGACTATAGCATATAGCTCCCATAGGAACAATCGGAAAAATAAATGAAAAAAAATTATAACTTTGCTGTTTTTTTATTTTTTGTTTAGTTCTTCGAAATATAGTAATGGTTAAATATTTCAGAATTACGATTTAAATTTCATCAAAATCGGACGATATGAGAGCATATAGCTCTCATAGGAACAATCATAAAAATAAATGAAAAAAAATTATAACTTTTCTGTTTTTTAATTTTTTTTTTTTGTTCTTCGAGATATAGCAATGTTTAATTATTTCAGAATTATGGTATAAATTTTATCAAAATCGGACGTCTATAGCATATAGCTCCCATAAAAATAATAAAAATATATAAAATAACTATCTAATAATTGAGCTGCAAATCATCATTGCTTCAATGTTTTTAGACATATACGCAAGTAAATCATAATTTTAATGTTTTCAAAAATATTTAATTCTTGCAATAGCTGCAAGGGTATATAAACTTCGGCTTGCCGAAGTTTGCTTTCTTTCTTGTTAATACATTTATTTGTGTATGATTTGTACAAAATTTTACGATTTGTGTCCCACGTAAGTGTCGTGACAGGATTGGACAGTTAAACTTCACGAGCGAATCTCGAATTATGTGTGCGAAATGTTAAATGTTGAATGAGCTTAATTATGTTTGCAGAACTACGAAAACAAAGGAATAACGAGGGAAAAGTGACGGTGTGTGGGCCAGAGGCCCAGATATTGGCCCATTATTTAGTGCTGTTAAGCGATTTCCGTACTGAAATTGAATGTTTTCACTGCCCATGCGAGTGTGTCTGTGTGTGTGAGTGTGCGTGTGTGTGCGGCACATTTCTATTTAAAGTGCAGCCCAAACAAACACACACAAGGAAAGGAAGTATGACCAAATGGAGTCAGAGTGAAAAAGGGAGAGTAGTGAAAAGGACCAGAGCAACGAGCAAATAAAACGTTGCTGGCCACACGCCATTTTCATGTTGCATCCTGCCATAACACAGAGACACGGACACACACACACATACACACACACACATGCACACATGAAGAGACGAGGAGGAATGGAGGGATTGTGAATGAGCGAGAGGGGAACAAGTGGTCCTGACGTTAGCCGCATGCAAAACTGCTCGTTTATTCAACAACATAAACATTGTTGTGCACATAAATTTATACAAAGTTCTAGTTTACATACCCGGCTTAAAGTGGGTGGGTGGTTGTAGGGCTTTGCCAAAAGGGGGGTTCGAAGGGTGGACACAGGGGGCAGCAAGCTGGCACAGTTAACGGGTCGAATCGATATTCATATCAACCGCAAAATGTGTGTCGCTGTCGTTGTTGCACCATTTTTATTTCCCTTTCTGTATTGTTGCTTTTGGGGATCAAGGGGAAACGGGCATGAAAAGTGGGTGAAAAGGGGTGAAAAGGGGTGAAAAGGGGTGAAAAAGGGGTGAAAAGGGGGAGAAAAAGGAGTGAAACGAGGACGCCGGAAAAGCGGAAGAAGGCCTGAAAGTAGGCTGCACAATTTGATGCATTTAAGGGAACGAGACCAGCACAGGCTGCAGGACATGGCCAGGGACATGTGCTCGCAATTTGTCGGCAACGGTGGCGGCACATTTTGATTCTATTTTTTTTACAACGCGCCTGAATCCATTGTGCCAAGTGAACGCGAACAACAATGCCCAACAGTCAGAAGACCCTTCACCCAATAATCTATAACAAATAAATTTTCGGCCATAAACACAAACAGTCAACACGAGTTGTTAAGCAGCTTTAGAATTATTTGAGCTAGTTTATTTATTTATGGCGGCATTTTGTCAATTTGCAATTAATTAAAACAAATATCTATATGATGGTGTCTGTGTTTTAAGCATTTCGTTTTGATTTATTTGTTGTTGGTTTAGTAAGCACCAATTGAAAGGGAAACACTAAAAATTGAAAAACAAACAATAAATAAATATAATGGGTTTATTATAACTTTTTAAAGAATTGGTTTTTCACTCACTTGATTCAAAATTTAACCGAATTCCAATTTTGAAGCCACAAAATTATTATTTTATTAATTTTTCAACTGTTTTTTTTTTTTTTTAGCCTAAAATGTATTACTTTATTTTCTAAGCTATTATTACCTGTGTGAAATATTATATTCATGTACTTTTTTATAAAAGCAAGTAAGCTGTAAGTAAATGAAATTCAGCAAATGGCGGCCAGTTACTGTTGCCACCATTCAACAGTTGGTGGCTGTCTTGGCCCGCTTCGAATAGGTCTGCTTTTTGGTATTTTGAGGTGGAGTTGGGCTGGTTTGAAGGGTGGTGGCTATGGGGGGAGGAAGGGGGGAGGGGGTTGGTGGTTTTGGCGAGGGTTTTGGGACAAGGCCGCGGCGGTTTCTGTTTGCTTTTTGCGTTTTGTCAGCCATGACAGCGACGGCAATTGCGCCACCTGCGGCTCCATATTGACACTTGTCTGTGTGTTTGTGTGTGAGGAAGGTTTTTGCCCAAGTGTTTGTGCCGTATCTGTGGGTGACGTTTCTGTGTTTGTCTGTGTGAACGAGGGTGTGGGTGAGGGATGGGTGTGTGGCCTTGTTTGTTTATGAGCCCTAATCAAATTGCCCATAATTAGATACAACAAAGTTGAATCTTTTGAAGCGTTTTCGACGTTTTCTTGGCCTCTTGAAAATACCTCATTGCCACCCCCCTTTTCTCCACACACCACCCACGGCCCACCATCCCCATTTCGCCATTTCCACTTCCTGTCGTGCCGGAATCGTCAGCATACCAGAAACGCACGAACGGATACGCCACGTTAGCTGTTCGCAATGCGTTCGGAATTTGGAAAAATCCATTTCGATGGGTGTGTTGGTGTGTGTGTGTGTATGTGTATGTGTGTCGCAGATCCTTTCAAGGAAACGAGACTCCAGTGTGAAACTAGCAAATGCACAAGTGAAAATAAAGAATTTAACACGCCAGCCTCGGGCAGTTAAAAATGGAAATTAAGAATTTATAAGGGCTGCTTCAGGCAATAAAAGATGTTCAATTAATGCTTTAAAGTAGTAAATTCTATAAAGTAATTTTATATAACTCAGGCCTTTAAAAGCCATTAATGTTGTGAAATTCCTCAAAAATCCCAAAAAACACATTTAAAAAAATTGGTTTTGGCCAAAATCGTTGTCGTAAACCCCGTTTGACAAACGCAAATTGTGGGCCTAAAATCAAATTTTCCAAATCAAGAGGGGATTGATTGTTTAGTTTAATAAAAAATATTTTATTTCAAAATTAAGCGAAGAAGCGAAAGGGAATAGCTGCACAAAACAGTTATTCTTCTTGCAAAATGTGTCAGAAAATTCATTTTTAAATATAAGTATTAAATAATAAGTATTATTTTGTATTATCATGTTTGCAAAATCACTTGAAAGGCGAAAATTTGCGGAATCTCTACGATTTGAAAGCCTAACCCTTGAGCATATGCAACATTTTAAAGACGGGTCTTTCTTTCTGCCCTCCTGCCGCCCAACTACGCAACCACCGAAGCACAGGACATCCCTATACCGATACCGATACCGATCCCGATCCCGATGCCGATCCCGACAATGCCATTGCCATGTTGCAGTCCTTTGTCTCGGTGGCGCATTGTGGAAGTTGCACAAGAGTTGCTGCCGGACAAACAAAGAAGACAGATAAACTGATTGACATATGAACAGATGAACAGAAGGAACGAGCTGGCGGTGCACCAAATGGGTTGCTATGTGGGTGGTTTGAGGGGTGATTGGTGAGGTATGAGTGGTGAGTGGTAATTCGAGGGGGTGCTTCGAATAGGTGGTGGCTGGTGGAAAAGACTGTTTGACATTTGCCGTCATTGTCAACGTCGGCGGCAGTTGGTGATGTTGCTGCTATTCCCGTTGCTCACCGACCGACCGCCTGCCGTTGTATTGTGCAATTGCCCGCTGCTTACCATGTGTCACCCCATCTGCTACCCACCAGTTGGCCACCCGCAAAGCCACCAACTAAACCACCCACTAAACCACCCAGCAGTGGGTCGCTAGATTGACCGCCAGTGGGCAACGCCTTTGTCTCTGCGGTCGAGCACGTCAGATTATTGGGATTGTTGAGTGACCACCCGAATCGCCTTGCACCACCCTGCTCCACGCAGCACCACCCAGCACCAGCCAGCACCACCCAATTTCAGCACACACTAGGTGCAAACTGCAATCGATTGTCACAACAAAACAGAACGTAGAGTGCCGAGCAAGTAGTAAAAATATTTCATAAAATATTTACATTGTTGTGTGGCTGCTGGTGCAGCTGCTGCAGCTGCTGCTTCTGCTGTTTTCCTATTTATCCATTTTTTTGTTTGTTGGTCCTTGTATTTTCTCTTTTGCTTTTTCCTTGGCCGGTCGCCTGATTGATTTTGTATTAATTAAACCAGTTTGAAGCACCAGATCCTTGACGATTTTCAAAGTTTATAAGGGTACGAGTATTCAATCAGTGCAAATTGCAGGCTCAACAATGTTCAAGTTATGTGGGTTATCTAAATTAAAGTTTATTGATGCAATCAGCTTTGAAGGATTTCGAAAAATACTTGAATGGCATTTATTGTCATTTGATTATTTCTCTGAGCTGGCTTCGAGTTCAAAATGTATTTTAATTCAGAACTAGAATTTTTTGAAAAGCAATTGTGGGAAAAATAGAAGCGCATTAGGTGTTTATTAAAAATCAGTTTACACAGAAAATAATAAATCTTTGCTTAGGAAAAATTTAAAGTTTTCTAATTAATTTAATAATTTTAGTACTATTGTTAAATTTATTTTAAACTTTTGGGAATGAAAAACTTCCCAATAAAATGGGTTGTGTAGTTTAAAAATAAGACCTCAGACTACAGTATTAGACTCTTTAGTATAGAAGTGAAACTAAAGAGTATAGGGCTTATATTATTTAGAAGTGAAATAATACTTAGGCCTTAAAATTGTCTTTGGTTTTTTTCATGTTACACTTATTAGAACTAAACGTTCAGTTAATTTTTGGGTGTAACAATAATATAATCAATGTATTTTATCATGCGAAGTGATTGTCTTATTTTAATAAAGCTCTAATGGAAAATGACCTCCCACATGTGGCACCCAATGCCAATGGTACTTAATACAGCCATTTCCCCCATTTATTTGAAATAATTACCTCATTTTTTTTGCCTTGTCATAGGAAACACTTTTCTTACGGCCCATTAGAGGTGTTCGTTGGCTTAATTTCGACTGGAGACTCATAGACCTAAACTTATTGTTTTCCTTGCAGATTTTGCCAACACGGAAACGGAAGTGAGGACGCCCCGAGGAAAGTGGAAAAGCGCAGAACGGCAGGAAAAACAGCTGAATAATACAAATTAAAACACAATAAAATGTAAAACGCAAATGACAACAGAACTGAGAACGGCGAACGGAGGCGAAAATAGCAAAAAAAAAAAAGAAAAAAGAAAAGCGAATCGGTTGACATGCCCAAAAAAAATGCGCGTGGCGGCAACTTTTCCACTGAATTGATTTGAATTGAGTTTGAGGAGCCGGCATACGGAGCGTATGCGCGATACGTATACGCGATATATAGGGCGCCGGGGGAGCGGCGAAAATTTGCATAACTTTGCTGGCGTGGCATAAACATCAAAAACAAATTGCAAGTAACAAAAGGAAACAACGGTCATAAAAACGGCGCCAGCCTCGTAAAAATACGTAAAAATTTCGCCCCCCTCACTCACTCATCCACTCACTCACTTGCTGGCTAAATTAATTTATGCAGCAAATCAAATACGAATAGGGAAGAGAAATATAAAAGTAATAGCAGGCAGTAACAATTAAGACAGCAGGGGAAAATCAAAAGAAAAGCCGGGAAAATTGCTGGCCAGTGCAGCAGCAACAGCCAAAACAGTGTCGAAAAACCGGTTAGTAAGGGTTGCTTATAAATGTACCAGGACAGTGGCTGCAGCAGCAGTAGCAGTCGACGCGGCAGCAGCAGTGCAGCAGCAGCAACATCAACAGCAGCAACTGCAGCAGCAGCAGCAACAACAGCAGCAGCAACAGCAACAGCAGAAACAGGAGCAACTGAAGTAGCAGCAACATCTACGGCAGCAACAACAACAACCAGCAGCAGTGACGAGGAAACGCTCGAAACGCTCACGATTATAACCACCACCATCACCGAGAGCGATATCCGTGCCAATGCGACGACCACAAGCACGACGGTTATAGCCAGCGGCACGGCGACCACAGCGGCAACAGCGGCAACAGCAACAGCAGCAACACTTGCCACACTCGCAACACTAGCGACGACTACAACAACGACGAACAGTGACATCGAGGACAGCAGTCCGGTGGAGAGCGAGTATAGTGCCGAGTGCGCATACATTGAGATCCAGGAGGGAACCTCGCCCAGTGGCGCCAGCACCAGCAGTTGCGGCAATGCGGCCTTGCTGCAGCGCAGCACCAATAACCAGCAGCAACTACAGCACCAGCAGCATCAGCAGCAGCAACAGCAACAATTGCAACTGCAGCTGCAACAGGCGGACGTGCGATTGCTACGTAAGATCGGCTACATTGCATCGCGAGTGCGCTGCCTGTCTAGATACTACGGCGATTTCCGTTTGGTGAATCCGTACAGTGCCCGGCGACAGCGGCGCCAACTGCAGGAGATCCTGCTGCGGCACTCGATCTTCGATCCCGGCAAGGAGCACCAGCGGGCGATTGTGTTGGCCGCGGCAACAGCGGCAATTGCTGGCCCACACCTGGCGGCCATCGATTGTGCCTGCGGCAACAGCAGCAGCATCAGCCTAGAGGTGGTCAGCAGCCGGAGTCGCAGCAGTGAGCTGGAGGAGGATCAGCAGGATCAGCAGGATCAGCAGGAACAGGATCCCGATCAGGAGCAGGAACAGCCCGGTGTAACAGACATTGAGGAGGAGCCACCGCCGGCAATTGCTGTGACCACCACCACGGCCACTGTGCGCCGAAAGTCGTCGAGCAGCTCCACCATTAGCGGCGACACCACCGTTTCCCGATCCGGTTCCGTTTCCGTCTCGGCCTCCGCCTCGCAATCCTTTTGCTCCAACAACATCAATCTGCTCGAGGAGCTGCTCATCCAGTTCTACGAGGAGCAGGATCACCGCAGCAATCTGACTGTGATCAGGCACCATCATCATCATCATCAGCAGCAGCAACAGCAGCAGCAGCAGCAGAGGATCACCAATAACAATAACAATAACAATTGCAACAGCATACAGAACAACAACAACATGTCGAATCCAGCAACTGCAACTGCAACAGTGGCCACTGCAGCGGCAACAACAGCAGTGGTCAGCATAGAGCAACCAGCAACATCGAGCAGCAACACCAGCACCCACTTGCAACCCACCTTGCTGACCACCGCCGCCGCTGCCGCCGCCGATGGCAGCGATAACAATCCGAGACGCCGGCGGGCCAGCGATTGCTCAGCGGTACAGGCCGCCCTCCAGAATCAGCTGCACTGCATCACGCTGAAGAACAACAATTGCGGCAAGGCGATGCCCTTCCATCGCGGCAGCTGTGGCGCCGCCGGCGAACACTTGCTGGCGGCCAATTCCATTGCCAATCGGGCCACCATCATACTGAGCAAGTCCTGCAGCAATGTGGACGGCGATGTGGCCGCCAGTTTGTTGCCCACCATTGGGGGCGGCAACAAAATGCGGGCCAGTGCCACCGACATCGAGTCGAATGCACTGAATGGGGCCAGGGATGCCATGGTCACCATCGCCTCGAATAATGGCAACGGGAACGGGAATGGAAATGGCAACGGGAACGGGAACGGTAACGGGAATAATGGGAACAACGGCAACAACGAGTACAGCATCCTGCAGCTGAACAACACGATCATCCAGTGCCACTTCAACGACGACGACTTTCGCGCCTTGGTCAAGGACCTCAAGCGCAAGGTCGAGTACACGGAGCGCATGAACTGGCTATGTGAGTAGAATACATTATCAAAATGCTTTTAAAATATATATTTCATTTTATCTATGCTCGTATATGCCAATTTATATATATGTTATAACATATAATATATAACATATATATATATATATGTTATGTTATATATATGTATATGTTATATATATAACATATATATATATTTAACTTTCTTAAAGTTAGATAATTTGTTTAGGATTTCAGAAAAGGAAATTTTAACATGAATAATAATTTATGAATTAAAAAAAACTTTCTAAAAACAAAAGATTTAACATAAATAATAATTTATGAATTAAAAAAAACTTTCTAAAAACAAAAGATTATTTATGTTAAAATTTCCTTTTCTGAAATCCTAAACAAATTATCTAACTTAAAGGAAGTTAAATATATATATATATGTTATATATATATAACATATTTATTAGCTCAATGGAATTTAACTTCAAACGAATTTAATAGAAATAAATTTTAGACAAGCTTAAATATTTCATATAAAACTATTAATTTTGTAAAATATTTCCCTAATTTCTATAAGATTTTTAAATTTGTAGCTAAACCCTATTATTGGCAAAACAAATTCGCTGTTTGTTTGTCGAGCATTCCCTTAAGACTGCCAGAGATACCATTCCATCACATATTTTACCAACATAATTGATGGCCCAATTCCGCGCTAACAAATGGCGCAAATGGTCAATTGCTTTGGCCTCGCAACCCAAACCCGCACTTTCACCCATTTCCGCTTTCTGCTTTCACCACCTTCTCCCTCTCCCTCTCTTTCTCCTCTCTCTTTTTGTTGCTGTGTGTAATCGCCTCAAATGAGGCATGAGCAAATGCAACAATGGGTTGGAATCAAATGGACAAATTCAAATGCAACTACAATGGAATGGAAAAATCATTTCAAAACGCTGCACAAATGCCACGACTGCACGAAGGGTTAGGGCATTGGCTTTTCCAACCGGAAAAGTGTGTGAGTGTGTGTGGTGTGAGGGTGGAAAGAGGCCGGTCTGGCGTTTTGAAATATTTAATTCAATGGCAGGAAGCCTTCACCATTTATGCTTTTTCACATTTTACATTTACCAGCATGAATGTTGCCTATGTACAGCGAAAATGAATAACTTATGACCTGCAGCTAGATTAGAATATGATTGGTTTTTGCTGCAATAAATTTTATTAATAGATTTGCCACATACAAAAGGACATTGCCATTTAAAGCGTAAGGCTTTGCACAGAGCGAAGAAGTGACCTAAATATTATTGCAAGTACGCAGATCCTGCTTGGCACTTCTCGAGCTCATCAAAAGTTTCTACTTTCGACTGACTTTCAGTACTTTCCACGGTGTCTCGATTGCCCCATCGCCTGTGGCCTTTCACGGCAATCCGCCCTTTATGTGTACCGTGTGTCCTGGAAAGGACAATAAAAGAATAAAAGACAACAAATGCGGCGACCGACTTTTCCACTGAAACAAAAAATCAATTTTTAAATAACATAATGTCAGGTTCCAGAAGTGTAATAAATAAAATCAATTTCCAATTTAAATGTAAAAAAACATACATATTTTTTTAATGTTAAAAAGTTCCTTAAAGTAATACAAAAAATTCACAATTCTAGCTTTTTCGGGAATTTTGCCAATTCAATAAAGAATAATATTTTTCGAGTGCACAAACACAAAAACTATCACAACTTTGTTGAATGGCATTAAAAGTTGTCTTTGTATCGACGCCAAGTTTTCCTGTGCATTTTTGTTCTGGTCTTTCCTTGCATTTTATTTTTCGCCGCTTTTCCTCTGTTCGTCCCATTCGTCCTTGCAGTAAGCTTAGTATATAAGAAGGTTTTCCCCACTCCAAAAGCATTTTCCACACTGTCGCATTTTGAAAATTTCAATTCAATTGTTGCCGGCCCGCCGCAATGTTTACCCCACTTTTCGGCGCCTGTTGATTGCCTTCCGTTCAATTGGTTGCTAGGATTTTTATACCCACTTCCAACGAAAAATATTTAACTGCTGATTTTCCTTTAATCTTTCGAGTTGCCAAGTGTACGCTTGTGTGCGTCATGTCAATTTCGAAATCTTCTTTACTTATTTGGTTGGTAAAACTAATAATGTACTTTAATGTTTATCAGAGTCTTTAATACAACTGGTTTAATAATAGCAGGTACATAATGTGTTGAGTTTTCCACTCTGAGCACTGTTTGATACTTTCCTTTTCAACACTGACATTATTCATTGATTAAATTAAATTCTGTTAATTCTGATCAACAAATTGATTTGACCCAACTGCCTTTAGCTTTTCCAAACAAACGTTATGAACTTGTTCCATTTAATTTGTTTGCCATTCGCAACACTATTTATTGCCCGTCGTGCGTGACTAACACTGTCACAAGGAGACAAATGGCCGAACTTTGATTTTTGGGTGCCAACATTGTCTGGCCGCCCGGCTACCTTGCCTTTTCCTCTTCCTTTTCCGGCCTTTCCATTCGGCCTCCTATATTTGCGGATCGTAAATCAAAAGCATCGGGACACTGAGTAGAGGGTGTGCCAAAAGGCCTGGAATCATAAATTGCCCGAGCATTTGAGAAGGAGCCTCAAAACGCAAAATGGTCATAAATTCAAAAACCTAAATGGCTTTGGCAATACTGAATCAAAAGCCAACAAAGGGGAACCAGGAACTGGAGAAGGCCGCCAAGAAAGTGAAAGCCAGAAGGCCAAAAAGAAAAGGCAAGGCGGGGCGGGAATGAGGAAAAAGCGCCGAACATAATACAAATGACATATAACAGGAGTCGGGAAATATGTCGGAAATCTACTCGAGACAGTCGCCGAAAAAGCCAAGCGGCCAAGAGCCATATCAGCCATATCAGCCATATCAGACTCGAAAGGCACTTAAGACTTTGGCTAAGGGAAAGTTGGAGGAAATGGGAAAGCGGGCGAGTCGAAAAATCAGAACATGCCAGGAACCGCAAGCGAGATGTGACAAAAGGCAAATGGCGATGGGATTGCTTGGCAGGCAGCAAAAATCTAATAATAATAAAATACTTTATTGTTCAGTTAACAATTCAATTGTTTCACTTAACAAGAGACGGGCCACAGTCGAAGCCACAAAGCCAAGGGCGGCAGACAAATTTCTGCGTACATGAGCGAGAAAAGCTGGACACGTGTGCACGGGAAGAAAAATATTTAAGCTTATTTTTAACCAAAAGTTTTTAATAAAAATACAATATGGGAAAGACGACGATAAATAAATAATATAATAAATAATAAATAATATATACAGATATTACTTGGGGTGTTGTAAAATAAAAATAGTAAATCGTCAGAGTTGGTAATGAGAAAATGTATTCCCAACATAATTTAGGAAGCCTTCGATATTCACTTCGTTTTTTTTTGCCAGTGCAGCCATAACGGTGTATAGATAAACTGGTGTATAACGAACAAATTGCCACAAACGAACATTAAGTGATAAAGTGTTTTCCAAATCAAAACGATTGACTCGCCAAGGACACGACTTGCCAGAAGACGCCAGAGATGTCCTGCAGATGGGCAATGGGTTTAGAAGTCAGAAATCAAATCAAAATTCGCCCAGCTGTTGGGTGGACGTGGACGATGTCCTGCCAGTCGATGGACGAGCTGCTTCATCATCATCATTCGCAAACCCGTCGTCACTTGACATTTCGAAATGACAGTTTTTGAATGCCGAAGGTTTTTCATTTCATCAGTGGCAGGCGAAGGCTTTTCTCGAGTGCCAGAAAGTGAAAAGTATTTCCCAAGACAAAAGGTAGAATTTAATTCATCACTATTTCATCTCGCTGCACGTATCGCTGCATTTTCTATATGTCCTATTTATATCCTCGATGCTAATGAGACGAGGACGGCTCCTAATTGAAATTTCTGTGCAGACTAGAGCTAATTTTGCGGTGCCCGAAACTTTTTCTTGCCCCATTTATTATAATAACTCGCTTGTCGTCAGGTGAGGTGTAGTTATTGCCAAATTAAAGTGCACGCAAGGTGACAACTTTTCAGCACGAAACTGCCAATGTCGCACGGGTTTTGAAAACAAATTTTAAGTTGGTAGCAACTTTAAAATCCACTTTGGAATGCATACATTATTAAGCAAATATATTTAGTATGAAAATTTTAATTTTATTTTAAATTTAAATACCTTGTAATCTTTCAAAACGACAACTTGCAAGTTAAGTAAAATCTTTAAAACGTTTTTAAATATTTATATATTTAACGGTTTTTACAATAATAACTCTTTTGGGAATCAATTAAGCTAAGTTTAAATAAAAACTCTTAAGTAAGATGTTTAAGGTAATGTTAATCGTTAATGATTTTTGAATAATATTCTATCTATATAAGCTCCGATTAAATACTAATTTAATAACTAAAAATAATTTGAAATTGTGGCAATTCTATGATACCCAAACTCTTGTGGGTATTAAATTCTAGAAAGTAGTTGCTTGTAAAAATAGGTAAAATTTGGAAACGAATGCAGTTACTAGATAGATATCCATATTATTGAATAGTGGGACTCCCAAAAACTATATGTATACAAACCGATTTTGTTGTCGCGTTTTATACAAAATCTTTATCAATAAGAATTCAATGACTTGTATGTAAAAAAAAAAAAAAGAATAAAATTAAATCTGTGAACATCCAATTGTATTGGAATTCCGTCTGACTTGTCTATTAAGCGCATTAGCCCCTCCATTACTTCCATCTCCTTCTCGTTCTCCCTTCGTCCTTACACTCAACCGCATCCTGGAAAGTGCGATGGCGAATTGGCGGCTGTTCTGACGGATTGACAGACCAGGCGGACGAGATTATTGGCCATAGGTAGTACATGGTAAATCAGGCAGCTGATGACAGACAATATCATATTAGGGCGAGGAATATTTCTCAGCCTACGATTGACTTTTTAAGTGCCATCAATCATGTTTCGATTCCAATTGAGCTTTGTCTTGATTAGATCCAATAAAACTAATCCGTTTGGGATTGAAAGGCAATGGAAACAAGTGAATACTTATCGGGAATATTTATTGTGAATCAATCAGGAGGTCTTTGATTTGAATATACCATTAAAAGCTATTTTATTATTGATCCAAGTATAAAAAATGCAAATTGGAATTATTTTTCAAAAAGAAAAATAAAACCATTATTTAAGTTAAAAGTTTAAATGAAGTTTACACCAAGCCTTTCGAAAGCGTTTTTAATCTTGGTCCAAGGTAAAAATATTGATTAAAAATAGCTTAAAGTAAACTTTAAAATTCTGTTTATCTGTCCTTACAAAAAATAAAACCATTAATCAAGTACGTATCAGAATTGTACCTAACGATATAATAATATTAATTGTACCCCATTTCCGTTTTAAAATGCAAATTATACTTTTATTGACTACCTCAAAAAGTTAAATCACTGAATTTAGCTTGTTCGGGTTTCTTGTTGTTTTTTTGACCCACTTCAGTGTGGGCGTGTCAAATGCTCACTCACACATACACAGCCATGTCTGTGTGTGCGTATCCGTGTTTAAGCAATCATTTTAATGAGCAATAAAGTGTTGCATACTTAAGAGGGCAAACGTGGGAATTTTGGCGGCTGCGACAAAAAGCAACACCAACAACAGCGACCGCAAGGAGGCGAGAAAAATAAGGAAAAACTAGAGCACACACACACGCATAACTTATATATACATATACATGTATATGTTTATATGTTAGTATTGGTGTATGGGCGAGCTGATGCTCAGAGCTCTAAACTTGCCAAACAAAAATCAACTTTTTTAGGATGGCAAAGAGCGAGTTATAATGTCTCGTAGCCCCCTATAAAAAATATAAAAAATTGTTCATTGTTTGACTGTTGATAAACAGGCATTTAACTTGTATTATTCCTGAAAAATGAGCAAACTTTTTTTTAAAATTTTTTGTGAAAGAAGAGTTCCTAAAGGGAAGCAAAACCCGGAGCCAAGGGCCAAAAAGATAACGCCGTCAGGTGAGCTAAGGACAAAAGGAGTCCGGGGGAAAAGGACTGAGACAGATACACACCAGGACATAATTCTCGACTCAACAATTGCAACTGCAGGATGTGGGACCGACGAGGCTGGCTAGATAAATAATAATGCCAATTTTCCAAATGACATTTCACAAGGAGAGTTAAATCCGGCACCTGCTGATTTCTGCAAGGTGTGTGCATGGATGCTCCATTATGTCGTTCAAGTTGTTTAAGTGCTAATTTCACTCACGAAATAAGAGTTCATGAAATTTGGGAACAACTATTCACGTTATTTTAAAATAACTAGTATTTTTATTCTATTTTTAAATCAATTTGTTAATGGTTGCGTACCAAAAAAATTTAAAAGAAAAAGTACAGATTTTGTAAATTTAAAAAAAAATTGTCTACTCTTTAGAAACAAAGTTGATGGCCCTTTGAAACCCCAGATTGGGACCTGTTTAATACGAGTCCTTTGAGAACTTTTTTGCAATCATTCGATTTTGCCACCTGAGTTGCAAGTGAGTTTACTCACGGGTGTATTCATATCCAAAGAGCCGCCCGAAATGTCAGTTATTTTTAATATTTCTGCCGTGTAATGTGCGTAAAGTAAGTATTTATGTTATGCACGCACCTCGCCCCCTCTCTTTCGCTCAAATCCTCGGCCGTCTCCCTCTTTTATTGCCGTGTCATGTGGAGTGTGGCTCGTGCCGTCTCCTTCTCTTACCTGCCACATTTCTCAGGGCTCATACAAATAAATTTTATTTATTATCATTTCGTTTCGTTTTTGTTTTTTTTCGTCCTTTTCTTGGGTTTTTGTTTTATTCATAAACACACATGACGTATTGTTGTTGGTGCTGTAATTTATACGTGTTGTTTATTTTATACCAATTTAATGCAACTATATATGCACGTGTGTGTATGTGGATGTTTGGACTAAAACATTTGACATGTAGTCACGTTCAACAGAGATATACAGATACGTTCGAGTTGGCCAAATGAAGCAGCAGAAAAAGTTTTCTCATTTTTCAGCTTAAAGTCAACAGGATCTTAGGATAAGCGAGCTTTAAAGGTAGTTTATTAATATTAATAAATAATAAAAAATAATATTGTTTTCATGGCACCAAGATATTAAAGTTGGTTTGATTGTCAATTTAACAGAATGTTTTCCGCTTTAGTTTGCTTTGCACTTGACATTTCCTAGCAAATTCCGATAAAAGAGTTTCAAGCAAAATATTTACTCATCTTAAAACGGAGCTTTCCCCGCATTCTTTACCGCACAATAATAATTTCAATAGAATGTCGTTCCAGTTGATGAATGCCAACTTTTACTGCACTTTACATCTCTGTCATGAGATCAGTCCACTTGGAGTGGCTCTAAATAATTCAGTCGTCAGCATGGAATTTCCGAGCATTCGGAGCATACTTTTCCAGAGCATTTCAGTCGCACATTTTAATTACCATTCTGGCGATGTCCTGGCAACCGGCGGACCCACCCTGTTGTTGCAAATAAAATGGGATTCAAAATATGCAACAAAAGTTAAAAATATACAAAAATATCAAGGTAAAACAAACCAGAAACAAACAGCAGCCATACCGGGCTGAAGTAATAAGGCAAAGCCGCAATAAAAGTTGAAACTCGCTTCCGTTGTCTAGGTAAATGTAAATAATTAAAAAAACACTACACCCTGGCACTTATATCTATAGAATGCCACAACCTTGATTTTCCACCGAAATGGGAAGGAAAAAAGTCGCTGACAAAATCTCGTTCATTGATATCAATCAAAAGGATTATGAATCGGTAAAAAGAGAGAGCAAATTATGGGGTGGAAATTAACATATTTCCTTTCAGCTTTGAAAACTTTTCGCAGCAGCTGCCAATTGCCAGTTTGCTTTTTCGTTTTCCCCGTTTTTATCGCTTTTTCCTTTTGTCAACCAGCTGGATGCCAGGTCGAAGAAAACAAAAAATAAATGTAAACCTCAAGTTTTCACCTCCCCCCAAAAGTCCCCCCAAAAAGCAGATCCTGTTAGACACTTTGAAGATGTCAACGGCAAAAAATTGTTTGCGGTCGCGGCTTCAGGTGCTCTGCGAACGGTTTTAAATTTAAATTTCGCGGACACCCTTTGGCTCCCCGCACAGCCAATAAAATCGTTTTAGTATATTAATTAAAAGCTCTGGGTAAATACACATTTCACCTTTCCTTTCACCTTTTCCCTGGTGTACGAAGCTCGCAGCTGCTCGATCCAGCAAATTGGATATCTCATCCAACGTAGTCCTTGCCAATTATTCAAGCTACGAGCAAAAAGGGTAACGAAATCAAGGAGGTAACAGCGGAATGAAAAGCAGCCATAGGGCTCAATAGGATTAATTCAAATGCATAGATGACCCTATGCAAAGCAAGCAGTAGTAAAGATAACTAAAGTGCAGCAATTATTATTTCTTATATCTTATCAAAGCTGGCAAGACAATAAAACATATATGTATTGAAGTTTTTATCAAGCCTTTTTTTTAAATCAATTAAATATTTAATTTTAAAAATATATCCTATTTTGTATTGTTGAAAAGTCTTTATCAAGCTTTGTTAAACAAAATTTTAATTGAATTTTGTATTTAAAAATATAACTTTTTTTGTAATGTGCAAACCATTAACAAATATGTTTAAGTGTGATGTAAATGAGATACTTAACTTTGAAAACAGCTTACAAACAATATTATTGCTTGTGAAATTGATAATGGTTATTATTGTAAAAACTTGGATAATTTGGGGCTGATGGGAAATTTTTTACTTTTGCAGCCACTAAAAATTGTGAATAATACAAATTTTGAAAGAGTGACACTATTTAAATTTAGTCAAATGATTTAAATTAAGAGAATAAAATCTCAATACTTTATAAACATATCGATTCGAAATCTTATCTTCTAATGCTTAAAATGTTCCTATAATCTACTTAAACAGTTATAGAGTTTTTTACCTTTTGCATTCGAAATATTTTGAGCTCCTCAGTTACTTTCATTTATTCAATTTAAGTTAATGAATAATTGCTGCCTTGGTCTTTCTAATTTAACATTAATTAACAAATTCAAGCTCGGGTTTAAATTCGTTTTGCGGTTGGTTGAGGGCAAAGTACAAAGCGAATACAAAAAAAAAAGGCGCGAGGCGATGAAAAATCAAATTCTATTTTTTTGGCTTGTATTTACGCCACCGGCATTTTCCATGTAAACGTGTGTTTTTGTTTGTGTATGCGAGTGTTTTCTGCGGCATTGTGTTTTATTTTTTTTTTTTCAATTTTTCTGCACCGGTAGCGGTAGCGATGAAAATCGGGAATGCCAAGGAAAGCAATGGAAACCCAACGAAATTCAAACGTTCGGCGCGTGGCTTATGTATTTTTTTTTTTAATTTACTGCTGCTCTGCCACGCCCCCTGAGCTCCCTTACGCCCCCTTTCCGACTGCCTGCGGGCAAGTCAATACGTTGCCAATTACCGTGCATACGCAAACAGTAGCACTTACACACACACACACACACACACACACACACAATTGGGAGAAAGTGCGAAAGGTGAAAGGCGGCAGCAATATTCAGATGATTGTAAGCCCATCGAATTTATCCATAACATATGTTCTCGTGGCAACGCTATCGCTAAGCCAGAGATGGGTTAATGTTGGTATATTATCGGGGTTTTGAAGTCTTTACAAAGATAAAATATATTTATGAATTATTAAAGATGTACTATTTTTGTTTAGCTCAAAAATAAAACTTGAAATAAAAACAAAAAGTATTCATTTAACCTTATACCCGGTATATTTCTTTACAATCTACTTAACAGAAAAATAAAGCTTACAAGACAATTATATAAAATCTATTAAATATCTAAATGAAAAAGTTATTCGAAGAACAAACTGGTAAAAAGTTGAAAAGGCCAACAACAGTAAGGAAATCTTGCACATACCATAGATCATATTTTTGTCATGAGCCAAATAATTAGTTCATAAGTCCCGATGACATGAGATGTCGACCATAATGCCAGCATTTAGTCAGACACATAAGCCGGGATCTTCAACGTTTCTCTGTGAAAAAAATATCCCGGCCACTTTATCCTTGCCCGTTATCCTGTTATCCTGGCCGAAAAGATGCTTTGGTAGCCCTCCCGACACCTCCAGTTTGCTTTTATTAACTGCTGACGGCGAAGGATTTACCAATCATCTGCCCTTTTACACATACAAATTACGTAGAAGTCGAACAGGAAAAATAATAATAATAATGCGCAAACGAAAATCAGGCGAAATTAGGGCCGGGCCACGCCCCTTATGTGTATTGATTGCTGCCGGAAGGACATTGCAAAACATTGCGATAAAAATCCATTTAGATGCGCAAATAAGCAAAAATCAACAAGGAAATTGACTTTGATGAGTAGAGATGACGAGAGACGAGCAGACACAAAAGGAAATATACCACAAATGTGTATATATTTCCTTGTCTCAACCGATGTAATGGACGAAATTTGCGCTCAATTTTTTTTGGCTTTTCTCCGCCTGTGACACGCTGCCAGAATTCCTAACAATTGGGGGATTTGGGGAAAGCACACACAGAATGAGCAAAAAAGTATTTAATAAAATAATTTTTTTTCCCCCCGTTGGCGCAACACGAAATTTTGACAGCTGTCAAAACTTGACTGCACAACCGACATCCCAGCAGAGCGTCAATAATTCATTTACTGACAGTTAAAGCAATTAAATTGGGTCCCCACATACCGATTCGAAGTCCCCCTTTTCATTGGGGACTCCTAACACGTTTATTTGCATTAAATTCGAATCTATTTTGAGTCAGTCGAAAGCATGCTTCTAAGCTCTTGGAATCTGCATCTAATCAATTAAACTAAATATACCTTAACATTTATTTAAATTCAGCGATCAATTTAAAGCAGTTGTAAATTAAAATAAAATTTGTACGTCATCGATTAAGAATAATTAAAGTTCAGATATTTTCTTTCAAATCTCTATTAAAATTATAAATAATTGGCTTTTAATTTTGATAGTGAAAATATTAGCAATTTAAAACGGGTTTTTAGAACAACGAAACATTTTATGAATCGATTGTTTTTATATTTAATATTTTTAAGCTGAATACTTAAGTTTTTTTTTAAAGCATCCATTGCCCCATATCGATGAGAATAATATATTCGAAAAAAATAGTTTAAAATAAAATTAAAATAAATAATGAACATTCTTTTTAAGCAAAATTGGCAATGACTTTTGCGCTGAGAGGGATTTAGTTCAAATGGCAAGCGCATTTTTATTTTTGCAAAGCTATTAATTGATAACAAAGAAGGCAGGCGGATGACAAAAGTCTGAGGCTAACCGGAAAATGTCAACCGCGCCCGTGTGCTAACGTTGGAGTGACAAATGCGAGGGAAAACTGCAGAAGCTGGCCGGCTGAACGCTCTCTAAACTCATTTAATCAGCACAAAGCGTTTAATCTCACTAAATGTGTAAAAAAACACAGAGAAGGGCAATAGGGGAGGGTACATATCAATCAGTGATGAGCAAATACATATATGTATGTACTCTACATTCAAAATATATATACATTGTATTTCTCTGCAAACCACCGTGCAAATTTAATCAGCTATAATGCACTTCATAATGAACTGGATTTGATGGACTTTCATTGGATCGAGGGGTAGAAATTACACCCAATATTCAATGGGCTCAATCGGTGTGCGCCAGAGCCGAAAAGTAAATAATGACAGACATGTGAAATGTATTAGCTCCGACAGGAGCAATTTACACAAGTCAATTGAATATTTACAAAGAAAAACAAAGAGCGCACGGCGACTGCAAAACCGAGGAATGCGAAACATCCTGAAGAGCTCGACAGGAATTCGAACCCGAGGGATGCGAATGCTGCGAATGACATCGCGCAGTTCGATTTCAATCGATGGAATGTAAATCAGAAATGTTCCGTTGAAATAGCGCACAGATACCGATTAATCATAAGGTTGGAAAATAGAAGCGAGAAATTATTGATTTAGAATAAATATAAAATTAGGAGTTAAACAAACAATTAAATAAGAGTTTAATTATTTATTCTTGAATCAAAAGATTTTTATATTTATTCTCTGATGAAAATATGTATTTTTTGGTCAAAATCGAAACTAGATTTGAGTATGCAATACATAATACAAAACAATAAAATAAGTCTGTTTTTGAAACCATAAGTTACATTAATAATGAATACAAGTTAGGAGTTAGAAATGAATGTAAACAAGAGTAGCCCAATTTCAGTTTCCAAGTTTTTTTTTAAGCTTTTTCATATTAATAAAAACAAGAAAATTTGTAACCTAAGGAAAAATCGAATATAGCTTTTTATCATTTATCTGCCCAATTGCATGTTATGGCCGCCTTGTTTAATTTGCCCGCCCATTTTCCATTTAAAATAGATTCGAGCTTGACCTGTCCCCAATTACCCAATAAATCGCCTACATTGCCTGCCCCTCTGAGCTTCGACCAGGGATCGTCCTGTTTCGTTCCGTTTCGTCCTGTTTCCGTTACATGACCCATTCCATGTCGTGACCTGGCCCCGTGTCACCCATTTAATCGGCCACAAATTTTTAATTGACCTCCGTTGACGTGTAATTAATATCTGATGTTGCTGCTGTCGGCTTGGCCACTTTGTCGTTTGTTGGGCTGCTAATGTCGTCCAATCCGATGATCCCCATAAATGCCAACGGCCCTCATAATCACGATTGTAATCGTCATCATCGTCATCATCGTCATCATCGTCATCAATGTGGAGAGTTGGGTTTGGAATGGCCTACTACCGTTTTGGCTATTTATGGGCCACATTGGCCCACCCATTTGGTTTATGGTTTATTTGTGGTATTTATTTATAGGCCCCCCCCCCCCCCCCCCCCCCCCTTTTTTTTTTCACCTTGTATTTAGCAGTTATGATTGCCAGCACACAGCGAGTATTCCACCATTCCTCCGTTGTTTGCAGTTGCATTTTCGTGGAATTGCGTGTTGTGCGGAATAGCGAGGCACATTACGCATACGACATGTTGCATGCGAAAATTCATAGCCAATTCGCTTCAGCCTGCAAAGTCATTTCGCTGCGGTTTGGCCATTAAAACCGTTTGTGGTTCGAATAGCGACTGGGATGAAAATAAAATAAAAATCACACAAGCACACACACACACACACACACACGCACGGCATACTCATACAAACTTGCATGCAGGTGAAACAGGTGAACCCAATTGATGGACAATCAGCAGCAGCAGATGAAGCTGCAGGCTGAGCAGAGATGTACGAATGGAACAATGGTAGAAAGGAAACGAATCCGCCGCCATATACGATTGCCAATTTCATGGTTTTTCCCTTCCAATTCGCCCCACCCCCCATCCCATTTGTGTGTGTGTGAGCCTCTAATTGAAACTTGTCTTTTGTATGTGGCCATAACCCCACAACTTGGCCTTTATGCTACAGTTATGCCAGTGTATACTCATATATCATGCGCGTGCTCTGATTTATTTTCCATATATACTCGATTGTTTAGTGGTAGAAAGAGCAATATTGATCAGCATTAGTGGAAAATCAATATAGATACATATGTGTATATATACACCATATAATTTATATTTATAAATATAAATTGCATATATATATATGCAATATATATATTTTTACATGAGAATTCAAATTAAGATTTTCACACAAATATATATAGTTGATATTTATAAATATAAATTATATGGTGTATATATACACATATGTATCTATATTGATATATATATCGAGTATTGCATATATATATATATATATATATTGCATATATATATATATATATATATATATATATATATATATTTATGAAGTATAAATGGCAAATGCCCACTGTTTCCTTGTTTCATCTTTGATGTAACATAAAAGAAAATATTACAATTAGTATTTAATGTGTGAAATAAATTACATGTAATTTATATAATATATAATAATTAAACAAATCGTATTTTAAATGCTAATTTAATAACATACAGTCTGCCATTAAAAGCAATAATTTTTGTTAAATTTTACTGTGGAGCAACATTACAATATATTCTAAACCTTTTTGGAATGAACATACACATTTTTTTTTAAACAAACATAATACCAATAAAATTGAGAAGAACAAAAAAAGTAATGGGAAAAAAAAACCGTTAATTATTTGGACTGGTGATTACCGACAGCAGCCTGGAAAAGAATTAATTCACCCGCTGCACTCGTAGTTGATCCTTTTCAGTTAATTATTTCGCGCTCAGTAATTCCTGGTTGTACATATGGATGTCTGTTTATATACATATATAAGGTTAAGGGCAAATGGCAAAAAAAAAAAAATACACATTGTGGGGGGCACTCTCGTCATTAATCTGCCACTCCTTATTGCATCCTCCTAGTCTGTTTCTTTGGCATTGCGCCGCCCCCCTTTTACAGCCGCCTCCGTATTTTGGCTGAATGTGGAGGTGGGGATTGTCGACGTGTCGCATTGTGGCCAAAATTTGTCATTTGTTGTGCGTTTAACATGCATATTGAATGGGGCCTCGATAGAAGAGTCCCAGGACCCCATAAAAATGGGGCTTGTAGAACACGTACGCACGACTCCAGGAGCATTGTGTTAAATAATTAATTACAATCCATTAATTAATTAGACAACGCAGCGGGGGGTCATTAGGCTAAGCAGGGCCACGAAAAGGGGCCAAAGGCCAAAGGACAGAGGAAGAGGACACTGGGAAAACCTCAGAAAAACCAGAAAAAAAAAACAGACAACAGCACAAAAAAAGAGAGGAAAAAAGGAACATTTGATACGACAGCTTGTACACATAATGCTGCCATAATCAACAGCCTTTTTGGTGCTTCTTTTTTCCACCTTTTTTGTATTGTTTTTGAAAAGGGCAGCACTTATATTTTATTGCATACTGCTAGGCGTGAAATTATCCCCCAAACAGTTCCATAATTAATGGCCTTCGGTGGCAGTCTGTCCAGTTTTTGCCCTGCCTCATCATTGATCTATGTTCTTAGATTCCTTCGCTTCCCTTGAATTTTACCACTTGGCATCCGAAATTTGGCAGAGAGTTAACTAGTTTCCCCTATTAATAGGTATTAATCCTTAACCACCTTAACAAATCCCACTTGTTGATAGCTTTTACTTAATTGATACTTCTACTTATTATTCCAAGCTTATAAATGGTCACAAATGCTAACCGCATAGCATGTTTTATAAAATAAATACAGAACTTAAAACAGATAATATATAGTAGAGATTTTGAAATATGTTTAAAATATTTTTAAAATTTGTTTAAATACAATGAAAAAAGTTTAGATAGTTAAACTAGGACTTTTTTTTACAATTGTTCACGCTTTATGATAAACACAATTGTTCTGAAGTGTCTTTGGATTTGTGGAAAACCAACTTGGAAATAGATTAGATTTTGTCCATGAATTCAGTCACTTTCAGGCAACCATAAAATGGAAAACTAGCTTATATTTGACCAGCAACAATCATATTCGTATGCACGTTCCTTGCCGACTTCCATCTAATTTCATTTCCATCAAATTGAATATTTATTAGGTTCACGGAAATTCCTTCCGTACATTGTTCATAATGAATTCATGCGATGCATTTTCACCTGGATATTTTCTGAGTTCGCCACCCACCCCTTTGGCACTTCCCCGATGACAGTTTTGTATTTTTAGTCGGGACTTTGGACTCTGGACTTTCCACTCAGCATCTCTCAACTGCTCGACTGTCAGCTGGCATCGATTATGCATCAAGCCATAATTCAAACTGTCGCTTCGCTTAACGTTCGCCATGAAATTCAATTGGCAGGAAGAGTGAACACCGCCGCCGCCTAAGAAAACTTTCTGACCAAAGGCCGCAGCCAAGTAAAAACAATTGAATTATGGGGCCGCCAGGAGAATGTGCGTCACTTGACCAAAATGCAGTGGAAGATGGAGCTCCAGTTGGCCAGCCAAGCCAGCCAAGCCAGCCAGCCAGCCAGCTAGTCTGATAAATGACCACCAAGAGGTGGTCCGGGCAAAATGGAGTGCAGCTGCCACATGGCGTATGCGCAATGTGAGAGCATTCCACCATACGCAACCCTCAGCCCACAGCCCGTCACCCACAGAACACAACAACAATTGCAATATTTGGCAACAAATTTTATTGCCCCACTCGGCACGGCACAAAATATCGAGTTCATTTATCAAGACATGTGTGTGTGGCAAATTGGCAAACGAAACTACAAAAAGGACACTATTTTGCCAATGAATTTCCCTCTATTTTCCTTGCACTTGCCACAATTACTTTGATTGCTAATCAACTGCAAACTGCCCAGAGAACTATCAATATGCATTACTCTATGTCTCATTGTCACTTTTCAATCAATCATTGATTTTACCCTTTGCACAGTACTATTGTTGTTCGTTGGTGGGACAAATATATAATTGACAGCCCATATTTTTGCATCTGCGACTGTGGCCCTTCTGCAGTGGAAAAGCGGAAAAACGAAGGGAAATATGAGGAAATAAGAGGAAATAAGAGAAAAATCCAGTGACATTTTGCAAATTTGTACTTACATTTTTCCGATGCATCAAAGCTGCACTGAAAGACACAATTTTCCGGCAAAGGATTTGGGATAAGTCTCTGGCAGAACTCATCGATCAACCTGTCACCTGCCTTTCGAATGTGAGGCCAAAGGAATTCCGAAAATAAAAAATATTCTAATTCAATTTAACTTTTTGTGCCAGCAGTTCATTTTTTGTCCTTACAGAGTATAATTTTTCGAAATCCAAGTAATACGAGTAGGTAAGCAGTGTGTAAAATGACTTTTAGTTTAATGTTATATTTTATATTAGCTACGTAAATAGATGCCATTTTTCTAATTTGTAATCCATACTGAAAGGTTATTAAAAATAAAAAGATTAAACCTCGTATATTAGTAACATGTTGATATTTATATTTTCTCCGTCTATGTTTGCCATATGTTAACAAGCTATTTATGATGATCTTCAATTCAGTCTCATGCGGAATTTTTGTTCTCTTTGTAACCTTTTCATTTTTGTATTTATTCCGTGAATTTTCACCATTTGTTAATTAGCCAGGTAATATTTATAAGGACTTGCTAGTCATATCAGTATCATATTGAAATTTAATTCGATTCTATTTTCTCTGTAAACATTTTCATTTTCCAGTTTACCTATCAAATATCAAGGATTCATCATATCAAGTTGCTGAACAAATCAATTTGTTTGTGCAATTTTGCTTACAAGCTCTTGTAAAATCACAATTAGCCTCCGAGCAGAAGCCCAATTAGCCGATTAAATTTCCAGCAAAATCTTTCATCACTCTCACTTACAATCACTCATGTATTTTTTTTTTTGCTTTTTTCCCCCAACCCACTTTCCTTTGCAAAATGTTTCCATTTGAAACGCTTATCGTGTGTAATTATCGGCTGAAGGCGGAGTTTCACCATCCATCTATTTCCCTGACCCCAGCCTCATTGTAAATCAATCTGTCAGTTTATAACGAAGCAACCTTTCATTACCCCTTCGCAGAATCAGCCTTCCTTCCCGCCACTTTCTTCAACTTTCTTCCACTTTCTCTTTCTGTTGGCGGGCAATAAGTGTGTGCAAATAGAGAGATGAACAAACCAAACTGACACTGCAAAAATAAAAGTGTTTTCCGAGCTTAATATTAAAATAAAAATTTGTTTAGAAAACTAAGCAACATTCATTTAAAAAAAATGAATCGGTTTATTTCTCACTCAATGAAAACAACTGTAAAAGCATTTATTATTTAACCTTAAAAATAAAATTAAAAAATTTTTCAACCATAAAAGAAAATGTATAAATCAAATTTGGACAAATTTGTAATATGTACAAATTTAAGAGACTTTATTAAAACGCTGTTGAGTTTTTGAGAACGTTAATTAAATATCTTACATTCTGTATAAGGCATTTTTCTGTCAGTGTAGTTGGTCTATACACACAGCATATCAGGAACGCGATGGCGGCTTAATTAAAAATTGTAAGTGGCAGTAAATTAATTATAACCGTTGCCCGCAAAGTGTTTGGCTTGCAGCATATGTGGGCGGTCGTCTGCGGGGGGGCGTGGCAATGCCACTATTTTCTCTGCTAGTATGTATACGTGAGGGTGCTCGTGTGTTTGTGTGTGTATGCTAGCGAGTATCTGTGTGCGAGTGGGGTTGCACTTCAAAGGGAACCGTTTTAATCAAATTTCGAAGAGTGGCACCGCTTGTGATGTGGGTGAAACCGAATAGAGGAAAACCTCCAGCCCACGGGGAAAACTGTCGGTAAAGTCAACTTTTATTACAATGAGATCTTTGCAAATTCTGGGCCACATTCCCTTGCATACCCTCATACCCTTATTCCCACAACCCGTAACCAGTTGGAAAATTGGACAGGATGTTGTCCCAGAAACGATCTATATAACCCATGGTCTATTGACTGGTGCTCGAAATTGGAAATACGACAAATGAAAGAGGCCGGCATGAAATGTCCTTTGATGGGGTCTTTCCTTTGTCGATTCTCTGGAACCCCAAGCTAAATTCCCAATAAATTCAGATTGTTGTTTTGACCAGGCATCAAACTTTAATGGGGGTTTTTATAAAGGAACTCGATTAAGCATCTTGTCGTTTTATAATATAAATATAAACTTTGCTTTATATGTTTTTGGCATTCATATATTAAATTTCCATATTTTGTTTAATATTCACCACAAATTTACTAGAAGCTTGTATACATAAATTATTTATTTGTCTAAGGAGCAACGAATATATACATTGGAATGTTGTATATCAAATGTTTTTGCAAAAGCAAATAAACATTTATAGAGGCGAATTTGAAATTGTACCACTATTTAAAAAAAAATGTAACTTTTTAATACGTTGATAGGCTGTAATTTCGATGAAACAACTATGCAGAATTGACCGCCTTTCGGGCATCAAAAAAAGGACTGTTGGCCAACTTCATTAGGCAGCCGTAAAATGAAGGCTAGTTCATTTCCCTCTCAAGGGTGGCCAGCAATCATAAAATGTTTTGATTCATTTGCAAGCTAAATTGAGGCAAAACATTTCAACTTTTCCTGGATGGCACCTGGCCCGAGGGCGGTGGTCTGAGTGGAGGGGGCGTGGCAGCTTCCGCCGGTGAAGGCAAACTATCTGGCACAGGTCCACAGGTCGGTCGGTCGGTCGTTCGCTCGGTGCTTCATTTTCAGCCATTGAAGCGTGCCACCGATTGAAAATTTAATTTCCCGCCTATGGCGCTGAAATAAAAACGAAAAACCAGAAGAAAAAAAAAAATAAATATAAAAAAAATAACCCAACCTCAGAGTGAGGAAAAGGAGAAAAGGAAGCTGTGCCACCGGTTTAGACCAGGCCAATGTATTTCCGTTCATACTCAAGCCCGGCAAGTGGATTTTGATTTGGACTTGGATCTGGAGTCGAAGTCGGATTTAGACTTCGATTTTCCAGTGGTTCCCTCGGCCGCTTTATTTGCAATAATCCAAATTGCCATGGGTCGAATCGTCAGACTGTATTTCCTGTTTCGACTGCCTGATTTATTTATTGAACAACCGAGCAGTTCGACAGATTTCCACTCGAGTGCAGTCTGTCTGGGGTAGAAATTATACAAAAAACGAGAGACAATCGATGAGCTGCAAAAACGCAAAAGGCTGACTGTTTTGTGCAACTTGCGATCCAATGTTGAATTCGAAATTATTTTTTGGCCAATTCTTGCTTTTTTTATAAAAGGCATTCGATTGGAACTTTTATGACGATTTTAGCGAAATATTTCAATTGAAAATATTGCACTAATGTCTTTGAGATACCGCAGTATATTTTGATGTTGAATTGTTTGATTTAGGCTTAAGGCTATTGAATAAATTGTACATCCTCTAATCCCGGTAAACTCCATCTGTTTTCGCAGGTCTCTCCAAACGACCGCTGGGGCCGCCGCATCGTAAAAGCAGTCTACCAAAGCATCAGGAGGTGAAGCGCCGCTTCCTGGAAATTTGTGATACGACCTTCTCGGAGGAGGTGAGGGCCGCTCTCCGCCTGCCGGCCTTCGATTCTTACGAGTGGGGCGACGCCGACGTCATCCACCTAATGCAGACCATGTTCGTCGAGCTGGGCTTCATTGAGAAGTTCAGCATTCCAGTGGACACGCTGCGCGAATGGCTTTACGAGGTCTACAAGCACTACAACGAGGTGCCCTTCCACAACTTTCGGCACTGTTTTTGCGTTGCACAAATGGTGAGTGCAGTTTCTTGCGAGTTTATTACGTAAAAACTACACAAACTTATAAAGATGTCTAAAAGTATGCAGCAGTACCCGAGAGCCCGATAGATCAATTACAAAATATGAAATCCTTCTTTTTCACAGTATACACAGTGTCTAAAACCTTTATATTATATATCTTATCATATTTGACGTCAACAAATTTCAATATTCGATTTAAATATCTCACAATGGGCTGCAGGAAGTAAACTTATATATATGCATAAATGTTTTAAGTTTTGAATTTTTATTGTCAAAAATTAGAGAAATATTTTGCAATTGCTTGGAGCTTCCCATTTTATTAAGTATACAAATCCTTTTTGACATTGCAGAAATACAATATGCATACACATTCTAGTAATATCATTCTTCAAATCGCTTTGAGGTTGAAAAGCTTTTTTATTGAAAATAAAATAGTTTTTTAACCTAAAGAAACCTACATTTCCAACATCTGGCCAGTCAGTCTGTGCATTTTCTTTTTATGGATAAATGGTTTGAAGTGAAACCGGATATTCGCCGTAGTTGTTCCTTAATGGCTTTTCCTTGGGCAATATAAGTTGTGATCTAATATTTTGCCCTACCCCCAAGCAGATTCGTGTCGCAAATTATTAATAAAATACTTGAGCGTAGCAGCCATAAAAAAAAAATACATATATGGAGATATTTCAATAGCGAACATAATATAATCGTAATGAATGCATGTAAATGTGCATAAATGCCTGGTCAGAGCGAGCAAAACTTGCAATCGATATAATGTTAGAATTTGTATAAGGCACCACATAAGTATTTATATATCTGTATTGTGTCGTTGTGTCTTTGTGTGGGTGCTCACAATGAGCGGCGCCCAGTTGTATGCAATGCAAAAATAAACTCAAGCGCCAAAGGGCAATCCACCCAAAACGCTCACATAGATACACGTGTGAATGGCTCTGTGTGCGAATGTGGCTTAGAGCAGGTCCTATTTTTAGCTGCCAAGATACGCCCAAGAAACGAAAGATACAAAGAAATTTGTTTCTCTTTTAAATAGCAACACTTTGGCCATGGAAAACAAGAAAGAGAGAGTGAGAGACAGAGACAGAGACACACAGAGAGAGAGAGAGGGAAACTGGTCACTCATTCAGCATTGTCAGAAAAAAAAACTAAATAAAAAGTCCCCCAAAAATCACCCATTTTTGCAGCAAAAAAGCACCCACCGAGCACTTAGAACAGCGACCCACTTGGCTGCTCAAGTGCCAGCGGAACATTTTTTAACCTACATTTTTGGCAAATGAAAGTTGCCGGGTGTTGTTGCATCTTCTGCAACGAGTTCTTTGCATTTACTTTCCCAGAAATACCCTACATATTTGGCTACTGAGGGATATCAGGCACTGAATCAGTTAGAATAATAATATACACCTTCAAAAGTTTATCAAGGAGCGATCATATATGAAAAGAAATTGTATATTATTAATTTTATTTGTTATCAATATTATATATATAAAACAAAATAATAATATAGCCATATCAAATATTACATAATCATACAAATATATAATATATATATATATATATGTAATATATATATTTGATAGTTTATATATTTATAATTCATTTACTTATTGCTTCAGAAATACTTTTTCAATAATTATAATTCACTAGAAATTTTTTTTAAAACATTGTGTCATTATAATATCAAAAAATCAAATAAACAATATAGTTTTCGGAAGCATACTTTTTTTATTTTACTTGATAACCTCATTTTTTTTTTATTTTAAAAACAGTAGAGTATGTCTAATTTTCGTTACCACTCCCCCCATTCAAGAAACAACTCTATCTGCATAAAGTTTTCCACAATTTCTTTGGCCGTCCGATTTGAGGTCTTATTTTACTATTTTCGTGTAACATAAATATGAGCTGAAATAAATTAAAACGCATTGTCACTCCCAGCTTATTTCAATGCCAAACTTTGTCATAAAAAGCTGCACTTAGATGAGCTCCACTGTAACTGAAACTAAGACAAAGACACTTATAGTTCAAACAAAAAAAAAAAAAAAGAATATCAAGAAAAGCGAACGAAAACTTTAATAAATTATTTTTGCAGGCAACAAAGGCTAACAGGTAAAGGGCGGTTCGACGGGAAGGGGCGTGGCAACAATGGCAGACTGCAAGTTGAAGTCAACAATATGGGAAGGGGCGAAAAAAACCAAAAGGACGAAAGAAAGTCAGATAGTGGAGGCATCAAGTATACGCACGGTTGCCCCATTGCAAAATTGCTGCCACAAGAGCAACTATGACAATCGCATTATTTTTTTTTTTCCCGTAGTTCCTGTTAAATATGTTTGTCATAAACCGCATTATGCGCCAGACAAAAAAAAAAAAAAAAAAAGAAACCATGGCCGCGTGGCCGCAACGCAAACACACGGGAGCGTCCATTGTCATCGTCCTCGTCCACGTCATTGCAGTTCACCTGTGTGCACTATTTTTATGACTTTCCCGGCCACGCAACGAAATGGCACTTCCAGCATCTATTAAATCTATATATAGTTATTTTTTTCAGATTTTTTATTAAATGGTATCGCATATTTCTTTTTGACATATTTTCTTGAAATGTTTTCATTTGCCAGAAATATTCCAAGCATTAGAAAATATATATAACACTTACTTGCTTATTTTGTTAGATATATTTGATCCTGTTGAAATCGTAAACCATTTATTTGTGGTGCCAAAATACAATTATGAGTCAAAAAGCTGCGCCTTATATCTTTATTCGTATTAGGGCTTTAAGGCTTTTGGCATTTTCAGCTATTCAAAAAATTTCCTTTTTGAATGAATGTTTGAATTTCGACCTCAATCCAGCTGCCAATTCCTTCCCTCCCCCTCTCTCCAGCGCACCCTATTCATTGATGTAGCTTTTCAGCGATCCATATGCATTTTTGTGTATTTTACAATTCAATGGAATCGCCCATTTGCATAGGCGGGTCATGTTCATCAGCACATCTGCGGTGGAATAAATAGGAGTCCTCTATAATATAATTAAATAAAATATATTTAAAAGGAAAATATGTTTAAGAGTAGAGTACAAGTTTTTGAAAAATATTTTTATAAATATAAGGTTAAATTTTGAATTCGGTTTTTTTGCTTGCTATTGTCTCTACCGCAGGTGTGAGTACTTGTACGTGTAATTTGCCTCCCCTCGTGTGTGTGATTTGGCCAGTGTGCGTGAGTGTGTGTGTGAAAGGACTCCAAGCCGCTGGCAGGACATGACAGTCAAGCCGTTAAGCGGCTTTCACTCAACCCACAAATAGTCGAACAAAAACGGAGCATTAGGGAAGCGTAAATTTAAATTATTGAACAGAATGCCCCAAACTTAAACATACCACCACCCACTCGCCTGAATGATTTTTTCGCTGCCCAAAGGGGCATGGCCAAACACTTTGACTAATTTCCATTGCCTGCAATTTTCATCTGATGCGCTGCAGTTGATTTCCTTGGTGTATTTTTGTCCGCTGAAAAGTTTTCCAACAAGCAGAAAATGCTCCTAACTAAATACTATACACATACATATATGTATATATATATATATATATATATATCGCAGACCAGCCAGCCCTCTCTTTCTCAATTCCGATCCCCGCCCCTTTCACTCGCACTTAATGCCAAAGTAAACGCAATGGCGGCGAAAGTTGTGCAACAACTTTTACGACCAGAGACCCCAAAGTCTTACCTCTTAGGCACTCACTCCTGCAGAACCACCCAGCCACCCTACACCACCCTTAACCCCCCTGCACCACCCCCCTTGCAACTTTAGTGCAAAGAGCTGAGTAAAGTTTGTGCTGCTTTTGTATGTCGAAGAGCTTCAATTGAAAGCTGTTGAAATTCCTTAAGGGTCTCCGCCGCCAAGTCATCTTCATTTGCAGTACAAACCAAGGCCACGACCTTAAAATACGCCATTTCCACTGGGAACAAGCATAGTAAAATGTATAATATATATTAAGTATTTGAAATACATAACTTATAATTCATAATCAATAATACAATTGTGTAAAAAGTCACCTGTAAATTGTAAGCAAAAAATTTACACATTTTAGATAAGATATAAAAATTTCATACCCAAGATTTTTAAATAACAATTTGGCAAACATCAGTTGTAGGAAAAATTTATAGAATTTATGAACTTTTCTCTGTTATACACAACAAAATATCTTTTATATGAAAAATTTATTATTGAAGAATTTGCTTTTATATATGAAGAAGAGCATAAAACATAAATAAGCTACATAAAGTATATAGTTTATAAAGTATATTAAAGGGGCTATTGAACAAATTCTTAAATAGCCCATTCTGTTCTTAATGAAAGTACTTATGGCCTCAGAGATCCAAGTGTGAGTACCAAGTGTATCGGTTAGGAAAATCAATTCCATTATTTTCACGAACACAATATGCCCTTTAACCCCACTAGCCCAGGACATATAAAAGAGGGTTTAGTGATAAGTTTTGTGTTGGGGAAGCTCCATACACAGGTAATTGCAAAGGTTTCGCAGAAGACAAATTAAGTTGGCCCATAGAATGGGCAAAGAGTGTCAGGTGCGACAAGACCAGACGATAAATGTGTTAAGGAATAAAGGTTATGGACGTCGAATCGGTTTAAATAGGTGCAAAAATAGAGAAGCTTTAAGACCCATAGCAATGGATGAGTTTAAATGTCAAACCGCAGACACTAATTGCCCGCATCAAGGTAAATGGTTAGATCGATTATGTTTAAACGGCAGATGATGCGGTGGATTCTTCAAAAGGAGCAGTAAAATAGTAAATGCTAGCTTAAAAATTTAATAAGGAAATTGAGTCAAGAGATTTAATGAAGACATTAGGGATAGAAACTTTTTATTGATTATAGAAATGTTTGAATTGGCCATAATACAAATAAGCGTTTTATTTCTGCTCCAAAATGCTTTGCTTGCTAAGGAAATAACTAAATAATCCTATCCGTAATCATAGAAAAATTAATTCTTCTATAAGTACATCAATTTACTTTATTAATACCTCTAAAGCCAGATAATTCTTGTTGCCATTTGCAGATGTATGCCATAACGCGCCAGGCGAATCTGCTAAGTCGCCTGGGCGACCTGGAGTGTCTGATCCTGCTGGTGTCCTGCATCTGCCATGACCTTGACCATCCTGGCTACAACAATATCTACCAGATTAATGCCCGCACCGAGCTGGCCCTCAGGTGGGTAAATCCTCGTGATCTTCCCGACAAATAATGTACAAATCTTTTCCATACTGTGTTAACAGATATAATGACATTTCGCCGCTGGAGAACCACCATTGTTCGATAGCCTTCCGCCTGCTGGAGCATCCCGAATGCAATATATTCAAGAACTTCGGCCGCGACACCTTCAAGTGAGTTCAGCTCGATTTAAGATCCCATTTTGTCGGGGATTTGGTGCGGTGGCGGTGGGTCAATTAATTGCCCAGTATCCACTTTATGCGCGGCACGTACCAAATGGCATTGCATTAACCGCTCGCCCCATTGCCGTGGTAATTAACAGCTACCAGCTGCACTGCACCACCCACCAAACAACGAAAACCGCCCACCGCCACCCCACTTGACCTCCGGCCACCCATTGTTGCCCTGGCCCAACCTGAAATCCATGCCAAGGCACGACTGCGAAATCCATTGATTTGGTATTTAAAGAGCGCACAGCTGAGCAATTCTGGGTTGATGAGGCAGTCTGTCGACTGAAGGACACCTCTCTATAAAATTTTAATCTGGGTAGCTACTCAAATCACTGTTGTTTTAAAATCCTTTATAAAGGTGTCTAAATGTAGGCAACAATATTATTTTGAGTCTGAAAGCCGTTTGGAATCAATTTAAAAGTCAACATTCTATTTTATTGCATTACTTTAGGTACCTTTAAATGTGATTTCAAAACCCTTTGTGAAAATCAAAAAAAAACTAATTTTCAATATTCATGCATCTGATACCTTTCGTACAAGGATGCCTTTCCAAGCCTAGCAGTATTATAAATAAGTATTGCCTTAAAAACATAAGTTTTTAAAAAGTTTAAGATAATAATATATTTTCAAACAGCTTTTTACTGATAAAAACCTATATAACAAAGGATACAGATTTTCCTGGTCATAAAAATAAGTATTGCTTCAAATTACAAAAGTTGATGCAGCCGGAAAGCGGAGTTCGCATCCGAATGTCCCTGCTGCTGCTGTTGTTGGCCTTTTTATGGTTTTCCTGGTTTTTCCTGGAATGCAGTCAAGCTGCAGTGTAATGAAGATTAAGTTGTAATTGGCCCAGACACGACATAATCCCAGTGTTCAGCTCGCTTATATCTTCACTTAATTCGAGAAAATGCTCCAATCAAGAGCAATTGAAATCCATCGAACAATTGCCATTGCACAACCGATTTATCGAGTAATTAAAATAAATATATGACGGTTTCGTTTGTTTAAAGTAAAGTAAAAAAAACACTTGTACTTGTGCTGCAGTAAGTAACCTAAAGTAAAAAGTAAACTAAACTAACTAAAATTCTTTTTTCATTGGGTTGTTTTAATAGAAACGGATTTGATATGAAACACATATTTTTAAGTGCCCTTTATATCCGTAAAAATTTACTTTCCCTAAGGAAAAATACGTATCATTTTGTAAATCTAAATGTCTCATATTTTCTGTAAAAAATAACGAGATGTGCACATCTCACAAGGAAATCTTTGCCATAAAATTTTGGGGGAATGAGTGTAACCTGATAAGGTACTTTTTTTTGCGAAGAAATCTGAAGAAATCTTAGATGGGTAATTTTACAAAATGAATTTGAGATCCAAATTTTATTAACAAGCAATCGTGAAAATGTAAAAGTAAAGTAAATTAAATGTTAACATTTTTTTCTAACAACAAATCCAACAATGAAATGAATGGCTTTATTACAAATAATGTGAATTTTTAATTGGATTTCACTATCTGATTAAAGCAACAACTGAGTTGTTTACGTATGTTTTCTGATCATTTTTGATGATAGGTATATAAGAAGCACTTTAAAAAAATTCGATTAGCTGATGAAAATGCTGGGAAAAGCGCAAAGTTTGCTTTCCGCAGATTATACGTTTATATAATAAAGCTATTTGATGGCTTAGCGAAGCTTTTCCGCGCTTAGTTGACCTCCCGCAGCTGGCTTTTCGCATTTTAAACAGCGTTTCTCACCAACCCACCAAACCCCTCGCCACGTCGACTTTTCTCGCAATTTCATTTATTCTGCGCACTTTTTTTTCTGCACTCATTGCATGCATTTTATATTGGAAAATATTCCACAAACACTAATTAAGTGGATTAGCCGACGAAATGCTTTTCTCAACTTTGACTTGCGGATGTGCGTGGATGTGGACGGAAAGTGTGGAAAATCGTGGGAAATGGCGAATGGGGAAATGGTGAAATAGTAAAAGGAAACTGGGAGGCTGGGACATCTTCGTCATCATCCCGATGACAAGCATCATCATGCACAAGGAACGCAATCAACGAAGAGCCGTGCCCTTCACAACCCCGTTTTCCCACCATTTTCCAACCGCTTTCCCATTTTCCTTGGCAATTTTGCGTGCATAAACTATTGGATACTTTTGGGAGTTTTTGATGTCAAAACTTGTCGGCAAATGCACACAATATGCCAAGCATCATCAACAGCGGCAAGGGGAAAATGCGAGAAAATTTCGGTGGAAAACGGGTTGGCATTTGCCAACAATCTGCAGACAGTTGCCATTGCGATTATTTCGCATGATTATTACCAGAGAAATTCGAAGGCATGCGCATAAATTTAGGCATTGTTCGTGTAATATCCGTCTTAATAAGCAAATGTTGTTATTTCATTTGACTTAGTAATTACAATAGTTCCGAAAATTAAGCAATACGAAGACATTTCTGAACCTTTATGAACGAAAATGGAATTTTAGTTAATTATCACCATAAGAAATTGTAATTAAAGCGTTCATAGCTAAGTGATGGACACAAAATATATAAGACAAAAGAAATCTTAAAATATATTGCCAACAATTACATTTTACCAAACCATTTTATTATCTGCCATTGGGTACAAAACACAACAAAAAAATCGGGTTTTAAATTCCTGTTATTATCAATTCATTTTGCAAAAACTATGATGTAACAAAAAAAAATTATATCAAAATGTTTTAAATGTGTAAAGAGTTAAAAAAAAACATAAACCATTGTACCATTGTATTATCGAATTTTAAAGGAAGAGCAATAATACAATGTTGAAAATTGTTTAATTCAGCCTGAAACATTTGCAATTTAAAGTGCTTTTAACCCAGCAAATACTGGGTAATTATACCTTTTTATTCAGCTGTTTTTTCGATCTGTTTCTTGTTTATACTTATACACTTCATTGGAATAAAAACAGTACTTTTATTTTTCACGTGAATTTTTTTTTTCATTTCTGTGGCATATTGTTGAGCAAACCCTCCATTTTTTGTTATATCTATGGCATTATATGAGTATTAAATTGGGCGGCACAGAGGCCATGGGCGTGTCAATAACAAAGACCAAACCATGTTACGCGTGGTTGCATTTTATTTAATTGCGGTGAAACTCCAATTTCGCAAAAAACTGCCCCACTTGTTCGTATTTTCTGGGAGAAAACAAAGGAAGAGAAGTGAAAACGTAGGAGGGTGGCTTAAAAGTCGATTAAGGCAAAGTTAAAATGCTACGCTTATGTACAACCGCAGATGATTAACGATGAAATTTATTTGATTAAACTCACTTTATGCTGATTGTACTAATTACATTAATTTGTACTAATATAATCAATTACTACAACTAATTTGACAATCAAATCTTGATTAAATCCTTTTAAAGAAATAACTAGAAAACATTATAAACAAAAGAAGGGCTTTTTTAATTAGAGAATAAAGATTTTTAAACACAGAAAATCTTTAAAAGCGTTAAATTGCAAAATCATTCCACATTTTCAAGCATAGTTCCATTTGCTGGTTTATTTACATGTCAAAGAGTCTTTGACTAAATTAATCAAGTTCCAATTTTTCCAAGAGAGGATCCTTAGAAGTTTCCTGCTGCCTTCAAAATACAATTTTTGAAAAGATATTATCTAGTTTCTTGCCAGGTCGTGTAGGCCTCAATCAGTGTTTAATAATATAGATAGATAGCTCTGTAGAACTGTTCACCAAAGGCGGCACTTTTCGGCGGGATTCATTCGGCTGGTAGCGGTGCACTGGAAGGTTTCCCCGAACTCCGGCAGATTTCCCACCACATTGTTGACCCGATCGACGTGGGATGAGTGCTGTTGACCCAATCCCCGAGTAGCCGCCGTGCCGCACCAATTCTGGGCGAAGGCCAAAAAGAAGGTCCTCAGATTTTGGCCGCTTGCCGTTTTCCGAGTGCGGCGATATGTGTCGAGGGCCAAGCGTAGACCCTCGCTATCGGCGATGTTCTCGTTGATGGTGGCCGTGGCATTGCTGTACCGTGTGCCCAAATAACACTTTGCTCTCAGGCCAAATCGGATGATGGCCCTGGCCGGCCATTGACCATTGGCCAGTTGGCCGGCGGCATCGTAATTGATGCCATCGTAGTCGAAGGCATGCACCATTTCGTGGGCCAGGATGTAACCCAATCCGGCGGACAATTTGGCCATGGCATCCGCCTCCTTGGAGCACGAGGGCAGCTGGGCGAGGGGCGTGGCCAGGAGGCCCAGTGGCAACTCGATGCGATTCAGCTTGAGGCGATAGTAGGCGTTCACGGACATAGGATCCGCGGGCACGGCGGTCACCGGCTCGCCAAAAACCTGCCGGAACTCCAATCTGGCCAGGTTGAGGGACAACTGGATGAGATTCTCATCGCAATTTCCGCCCATGGGCGTGGTCGGGTGTCCTGTGCCCGCGGAATCCTGCAGACGAGGTGTTAACAGGCGCATGGCTCGCAACTTTTCGCGAGCCAACTGGCGGGTCACCAAGTTCTCATCGAACACCTCGGTCTCATTTAAGACCAATTCGAACTGCTGCTTAAGATCCCGGAACAGCAAGGCTATCTGCTGTATGGAGCTGTCATACACATCCTGGTAGTTGTCACCCAATTGCAATTGCATTTGCAAACGTCCCAAAGCTCCAGGCATTAATTTCCTCAACTGTTCGAGGCAGCGATCTTGCTGGCTGCTCAGCCTCTCATCATCGTGCATTTTCAGCTCGAAATGAACGGGTAGCTGCAGTAGCAACCAAGTGGAAAGAATCTCTGGATCGGGTCTATCCCTGGCCAGCAGTAATCCCTGAAGATCGCGCAAATAGTCGATGTTCGCCACCAGCAATAGTGTGGATGGATCCCAGTCGAGGCCCTGCAGAATGATGTCAAAGTAGCGCCTCAACTCCAGACCCGGTAATTGCAGCTCCAAGTCCCTTAGACTTTGTGGCTTTCGCAGCACCAGAGTCTGCTCTATGTCAGTGGGCAACAGGTTCCGTAGACTCTTCTCGAATGCCACTAATTTCTGGGCCAATAAGCCCGCTCGACGCACACGCAAATTCAGTTCCATGAGCAAAATTTTGAGATAACGCTCGTACAGAAACTCACTCATCTCATCCTCTCCGTAGCCCAGTTGCTCGAAAGTGGGTGGCATTAGGTAGAATATGCGCTGATCCGCCGACTGCCAGTTGTCCAGGACCAAAAGTCGCCACAGACCCTGTGCTCCGTAGGTTCGGAGTGCTGCGTTAACCGGAATCCAGTCAAAGGAGCTGTTCGAGGAGGAGTTGTGTGGGAACAAGGGGAACAGGGGGAACGGGGGGAAGGTGGCACCTGAACTTTGGATCAGGGCATCGGTGTAGTACTTCACCGACTGATCACCGGACATGCAGCTGCGGTAGAAAATGGCCAGCTCCTCCTCCTCCTTCTCCTCGTGACTGGACTCCAGATGCCGTATCAGCTGGATTTTCATATTGGCCAGCCACTTGGATCGCGTATCATGGGCACCCATATTCCGCTGCCTACTGCTGACATACCAATTTCCGCAGGCATGCTCATAGAAGTTCTCACACGCCTCCTCCGCATCTGTGTCGTTCTCCAGCTGCTGCTGGCAATCCAGCAAATTTGCCGACTTCAGGCGGAAAGTTAGGAGGACGCAGAGCAACCAGGTGATCGAAGGCACCTCCATTGCAGCTCACTACTTCCACTTACAGCGACAATTGTTCACTGAGTCCCTCTCTCGCGCGAGTCCAATCCAATCCTAATCCGAGCCCAAGTCAGGGGTGCTGATAAGCCACCGATAACCGCCACTGACATTCAATGCGACTTGAGGCTTGACCCATTCGTTGACCTGCACCAGCAAAAAAAAAAAAAAAGAAATATAATTAATGCTAAGAAACCCAATCATTATACATCAACATACTGAAATAAAAAACTTTAAAACTTTTTATGAATCACTAGAAAGTAACGCATGGACATGACACTTTTTTGGTCTGTATAAAATATATTTTCTTAAGGAAGTTTGTAAATTGTCGAACCAAAAGAACAAAACATAAATTTAATACTAAAACGAAAAGCGTAAAATATTAAAGGAAATTGAATAAAAAGCTTTATACGTCAAAATCTTAAATTGAGAAATTTCATAAGTTACCAAACCAAAAAAAAAAAAAAATTACATATACTAACAGTGAACGCAATATACTATACATAACATATATTGAAATAAATTAAATAATAAAGTAAGCCAACAATAAAAAAAGTAAATTAAAATGCCTAACCAAAATTATACTTTGCGCTTTATATATAAATCTTTTCTTAAAATCGTTAAAAAAAAATGATGAAGGACAATCATAATAGTATAAAAAAAGACTTATGTTTAAATTTAAAGTGTTCACCAGTTACACTATTAAAGTTGTAACCCTTATAAAACGAATTTATTATAAATAGCAATATGACTATTGAATTCAAAATTGTATACTTATTTATTTAAATTAAACATTAAACTAATACTTATATTAAATTGTAAAATACTTTAATTAATGTTGAACATAGAAAATTTAAAATAGTTTCTTTTTGATTGTAATGAATTTTTATTAAATCTTAATATGGTTTAAATTTAAATTCCATTTTTAGATATTAAAATCAATTCCGAAAAAGGTTAAATTAAAAAACTTTAATATATTTTAATATTTTTATTTTACTTGATATTAATAATATATATTTTTACTTTTACAAAATAATCGGAGTTAAAAATAGCAATATTTCCATCAACAAGAGAACTTTTTCCTATTTTATAATTGCCTACCGCCCCTCAAGTGTCATGCAGCTCTGGCCAATTTACTTATATCACTAATGATACATTATAATGTACATTCAAAATCCAGCGCAAACTTTAATTTCCACTCAATGGAATCGAAAAACGTGTGTAGTGAGTGAGTGAGTGAGTTAGTGAGTGAGTGAGCTCGTCGCAAGGCCAAATCATTAAGATGAAACCGGAGATAAGGCCCCCGGTTCTGCCGTCAATCCGAAGTCACTGGGCTTAGCATTTACCGTTAAATCAGAGCCCACGCGTAATCAATTAATCATTCCACCCCCCTCCCCTCACCACTTCTTTCCTCCTCCCATCACTCACTTTCTCATGCAAAACCAAATTAGCCGGCCACCTTCAATGATTTGCTCCTTACTTAGTCAAACACGCGTACACTGGGAAAAAAGACTAAAAACCACTTCCAGTTCTGAATAAAAAGCCTTTTTAAAATAAAAAAATTAAATTGTATTTGCTATCCTAATTAAAACTGCATTTTAATTGGTTTAAATTAGTCAAACTTAGGACTTTCATACAGTTCGACAAGCTGTTTTTGTTTTGCCAATTTTAAAATTTTTCAGGTTTAAAAGCCATTTGCCAATCAATTTTTAACAATTAAAATTCCCAGTGTAGAGCGGCCGTATTCAGTGCGTTGCTTTGATTGTGAGCAAAGCTCAGTGCGATTGGGATTTTAATAAAGTTGAGAGGCAAGTGTACACTGCCTGAGAAGGAGATTAAATGGCACAGAAAAGAATGAAAGGGAAGCACGAAAGAAAAGGAGGACAACAGATTGGCTTCCCGATTGATTAAAGTTCGATTATAGCTGTGTGACACTAGCCAAGACATCAAACATTCTTTATTATTATCTTACCTTTTTCTGCTATTTGTCTGTTATTTATTTGCTATTGGTTGCAATTAGGCATTAAGATGCATTTCGAAATTGCAAAGGGACAGAGTAAATAATATATTTTGCAATTTTTTCAGTTCGCTTAATTGAAATTTCCCCATTTGTTTATCACTGTTTAGTAGGTAAACTACAAGCATAAGGAGTGTTTGCTTAGGGATCAAGTTCAGACCGCACGTCGCCGGTGGTGTGCCATAAATCGAAAAAATAAATATTCAATTAAAATTCAACAAACAAACAGATGAAGGATGTGCAAAGCAGAAATGTTGGCGCAAAAATTGGGCAGGGCGAGCATTAAACTTGAAACCAGCTGCTTCACTTGAACCAAAAATAAATTATCAAAGAGAACGCAAGCGGCAGAGGCAAAAAGTAGAATAGACACTTGAAAAAAATGTACTTTCTTTATTTTCTTTGGAGATAATGTTTTTACAATTTTCTTTGACAAAAACTTTGAAAACATACGGTAGAACACTTCTTATTCGATATGGTCCTTTCCCATTTTTAAAGCAAATAGTTATGGTACAGCAATAATTTGATAGCTTATACTTCTGGTTAAATTCTTAAACAATTTAAGAACTGTTTTCCTTTGGTTTTAATCCGGAAGCTCGGTTTTAAAATACATTGAAGCAATTAAAAAAGCAAACGTAAATCTGGCCAGATTTAATCCCAGTGTTAAGTAGGCTAAGAGAAGGATCTGCTGGCGGCAGATTCGGCACTCGACGCTTTGCAAATTAGTTTCGAGTTGAGTTTTGGTTGGAGCTCGGCGCATTTCATGCAATTATTTAGTCATAATTAGCGCATAATAGTTGCCATTTTTCGTCGGTACAAAACTTTGCTCATCTGGCAGTCCTCGTCCTCTAGCCATTTTCCTTTTTCCATTTTCCATTTCACAATTCATCATCATCATGGCGGCCAGCAGAAGGAGTTTTAGCTCCAGTGGCTGAAAAATGCCGGCAATGGATAATCACTGCAGTTGCCACTTTAATTTGAACAAATTTCGGGTAACAGGAAGCTGGCAGCTCAATTTCTTTGTCTGTCTTGCTAATTTGCTAGACCTAATCCTTTCTGCATTAGTAATCCTTTGCTTCGCAAATCAATTTCGGCCCAATGCAAACTTAAATGTTTCGAGTAATTGCTTTATTTATTAATTAATTACCGATTCGAGTCACATAGACGCATGCGTTAGATATTAATTAAGTGACAGGCATTACAAGTTGCTGTGCATTCCGGGAATTTTCCAAGTTCTATGATGATAATGATGATGATGATGACTCGCACTTCAATGTATTTTGTGGCCACAGAATGCAGAAGTGGATTGCATTTATGTTCTTGTCCTAATTAATATGAACGTGCAACAGTTTATCGAATTTAAGGAATATTTATATACACTGATAAAAAATGGAATGGTAAAAATAAATATCTGACTATTGGATTCAAAATTTTATACTTAATATTTAAGCTTAATAATAAGTCATAATTTTAAAAACAATGCGAATGAAATCGAATGATTAAATATTATATGCATTAATTAATGTCAAAAATATTAGAACTATATGTTCCTATTTGATAAAAATACATTATATTTAATCTAAATATGCTTTGAATATAATTAAATTTTCATAATTTTAAAATTAAAAATTTATTTTTAATATTTTCATATATATAAAAACTAATAACTTTAGTACAAAATATTTGGATTTACGACGATTTTTTTTTACCAGTGCACCAAAGGCTACTTATATGTAATTAAAATGCCATAAATGTAGTATCATTGCGTATACGTGATATTTATTAAATAATTGTTTTGTTCCATCAAATTTCATTTTTTTGTGAACTATTATAAGTTATGGTGTTTCGTATCGTACACGTCTCTTAAAAAGTTAAAAATGTAACCGAAAAAAAATAATTTGATTTTAAATTCGAAGGAAATCCAGGGGCGTAAAAAATGGTTAGTGTTAAACACGAATATGACATGATTACTGTCGGTAATGCAACATGGAAAATTCATGATTGAACTAAATACAAGACAGTCTAATTGCAAAAACACGATGTATTTTTTAACGATCCTTCGCTCACTAGGTAACCCATTTTATTGTGAAGGCACCATTATTACGAGAGTCTCGTTTCTAATACGAATCGCAAAAGGTGGCCCAGCCCAGCTGAAGCCGTCAAAATGTCAGAAATTGTTTAGTTATTGATGTAGATGCAATTTTCCGTTCAACTTTCAGCGGAATTCCCTCTGTAAAATGTTGCGTTAATCCGCTTGCTGTCGCCTTCAATGGGAAAATAATACAAAAATGGGGAAAAAAAATAAAATAAAATAAATAAAATATATAAAGTCGTGACAGACGGCGGGTGAAATGCGCGTCGCTGTCGCTCTATTTGCAGTTTTAATGCGCCAGGTGCGAGAGCGTTGAGTTCCTTACCTGGAGTTGGAGTTGGAGTTTCCACGTCAATGCCGCTTGTCACGAGAAATTCAATTTTGCTTGCTTTTCCTCTCGCTTTTCTTTTCGCTTCACCCGAGACTCTTGTCTTGGCTGCCGTTGCCTCAATTTCAAATAAAACGAATTGCAATTTGAAATTTTACGCGCAGCATTTGTCAGCCGCTCGGCCTGTTTGGGGGGTCTGAAAAAACCTTCAATGGCCTTGTTTTTCCGTAAACACTTTCCGGTGCCCACACGAGAGTCACATTTTGGCCAAGGAAAGCGCAATCTCAGCTCCAGCCGAAGACGTTAATGCCCACTGGCGGCGGCCAAACCAATTTTCAGCGAAAGCAAAAGGGCACAACTTCGAAATTGTTACAACTTGTTTCCGGGGAGAGAAATTCCCCAAATTAAGATGCACTCTGAAATAACAGGGCTTCCATTATTTGGCATTTGTTGAAAATAAGGTTGGACTTCAGCTACACAAATAAATAAAAGCACATTTTATTTGGTTCAATAAATACGTCTTTTTTTTAACCATGTTGTGAAACGTAATACCTTCCTAATGTTGCTCTAATAATAATTATCAAGCTGATCTGAATCTGTCTAGATTATTTTCAGACGACTTGACTATTATTGTCAAGCCTTTCATAATTTGTATAGATTTTTTTTTCGGACAGAAAATCACGAAATTAAGATGCACTCCGAAATAAGTGAGTTTAGAGTGAATTTAAGAACATTTTGGTACTTAAAACGAAACATATTATTTTCACGACCTCGCTAATCTATTTAAAATTATTCTCGAGCAGATCTTAATCTCTCTAGATTTTTATTCAGATGCTTTGACGGTTATAGTCCTAATCTAATCTTGTTCTGTATATATTGTTTTCAGACGACTTGTTTATTACTAGGCTTCTATAAAGAAACCATAGAGAACTTACAAAAAATAAGCAATAGTTTCTGTAGAAAACCTACAAAAATAGGCAATAGACGTAAGACTCCATTTGTTCCCATTCAGACGACTTATCATAACTATAGTTTTTAAATCATTATTAATTTTTATAATGGTGAGGAAAAATAACAAAAATACATTCATAGAAATTTATATTTCTATCTATCTATAGTTAGTTTAAGCTTTAAAGCTTCTTTGTAGATTACTTACCAAAAAAAATACAACTAGTTCTGACCTCTCCTTTTATTTTCCCCTTTATTTAGCAACATTCGCGAGGGCATTATTCGGTGCATTTTGGCCACGGACATGGCCCGTCACAATGAGATCCTCACCCAGTTCATGGAGATAACTCCCATCTTCGACTACAGCAACCGTGCGCACATTAATCTGGTAAGATTCACAAAAGGCAACCCAATCCCGTTGCCCAAGGACAGTGGCTAATCGAAAGGGGATTCCTTCCGCAGCTCTGCATGATCCTGATCAAGGTGGCGGACATTTCGAACGAGGCGCGACCCATGGACGTGGCCGAGCCCTGGCTGGACCGCCTGCTGCAGGAGTTCTTTGCCCAGAGTGCCGCCGAGAAGTCGGAGGGATTGCCGGTGACGCCGTTTATGGACCCGGACAAGGTCAGCAAGCCGGGCTCGCAGGTCCGCTTCATCGGACTGGTGCTCCTGCCCCTTTTCGAGGCCCTGGGCGAACTGGTGCCGGAGCTGACCGACCTCATCATCATACCCGTGCGCATCGCCCTGGAGTACTACAGGTACAACCATTACATTTCTACAAATCCATGCCAACTAGACTTAGAGAATTTACCAAGAGAAATCGTCCAAACACACCACGCCAACTCCATTCAGTAATAGTATCAGGGAAAATTGTCCAATCGAATGGTATTTAAAGTTTTAAATGTTAATTTTTTGAAAGTTTTCGCAAAAATCGAGATATTAAAATGCGAAAAATTGTCATAAAATGAAGTATTCAAAAACGCAAGTTGCTCAAAACAGTCACTCTTATTTAACCCCTTACATAAAATGCAAAATTGGTTATAAAATGTTTTGCGTCTTAATTTCGCCCAATTTTTGCTAAATCTAATAGTTTAGTCTAGTCTTTAGTTTAAAATTGGTTGGCAGACGGGTATGTTAAAATAGGGGTTTCTCGACTATAGAGTTCCCTTGTGTTTGAAGTTTAGCCTCTGCTAATATAATCTTATATTTTCTCAAATTTCAGGCGCCTTAACGATGCCCAGACGAAGACGCGGAAGTCGGTGGCGGACAGCAATACGTCGGCGACATCGGACAGCAACAGCGGCACCATAGATTCGAATGCGGCGATGGTCAGCACTCCGGGTGCGGCCAGCGATAAGATGAGCCTGGACAAGGCCCAGGGCAATTCGCAGGGCTCTGGCGGAGGAGGAGGAGGCGGCGGTGGAGGAGGAGGAGGAGGCGGCGGTGGAGGTGGAGGTGGTGGTGGTGGTGGTGGGACAGGTGGAGCCGGGGGAAGTGGAGCTGGGGGAAACAATGCCGCCGGCAGCGTCTCACCGCAAATGCCACGCTCCGGATCTGGGATCAGCGTAAAGTCGCGCCGCAGCATCCCATCGCAGAAGTCCGCCTCGAGGACGTCCGTCGATGAGCCCGGCGGAATGGCGGCGGAGCTCCACGATTTGCCGGAGGGCAGCGAGAGCGGTGACTCGGAAACGGCCACCGAAGTGGATGTAAGTGGGCAAGAACTTTCATGTATACACACAAGTAGAACTGATACAAAATCACAGTGAATCCAGAGTTTCTTACTCAATTTAAATATCTCTCGCATTGCTTTTCATTTATTGCAGTTTAAGTTAGTTTAAATATTTAAAACTTTAATTTTTTTTGTTAAATATAAACCATATTAAAGCTAAATATAATGCATATATGACATCTAGGACCCTTTTTAAATATCATCCTTTTCACAATAATTGAATAATTTAAATATTTGATTATAGTCTTGAATAAGCATTGAATTGACTAGAATGTTATGGAGTTTATTTTAATGCACTTAAAAACTGCAAAGACTTGTTTTTTTCTCCATATTATGCAATCTTTTCCAACACTCATTTTTAAAACTTCAGAATTATCAACATAGAATTGCTTTTGAAATTTTAAATAATAATTATTAAAACTACAAATATTAATCTTTAGTTTTATTTTTTTTTAGTAAAATTTGGAATTTTAGTATTAAAAATTACAGATATAAAAATATAGTAATTAATCCTTACTAAAAGCACGGAATTTAAAGTACATTAACTAACCAACGATTTGTTTAATGTCCAATTTTTTTGGTCGTTTTCCTGCAGGTGGCCGAGAAGACGTCCAAGTTCAAGGTGGACACGGAGGGCAGTAGCAACCGGAGCAAGTCCTCGCACTCCACCTCGCGCAAGTCCTCCCGCGAGAAGCGACCCTCGATGATCGGCGAGCTGTGCAGCAGTGGCGGTGGCCAGCGGATCCGGAACTCGTACGGAAACATTCACGGCTACCACAGCAACCGCTGCCACTTTGGCAACAATCGAGCGGTCAGCTTGGATCAGTATAGTAGTGCTGGGAATAATCGCCGCCTCTCGGACGGCTTGCCGCAGGTGATCTCGGATAGCAATGTGTTCTACGGTCGACACAATCGCTGCAGCTTGGAGGCCGGAGCAGGGGGAGGCGGTACGGTGATTGGCCATCCGCAGGACACAAATGCCAATAGTTGTCAGCTGAAGGAGTTACTGGCTCGGACTGAGGCGGATTCAGAGGGTGAGGGCGGCGGTAAGGGCGATTTCAAGGAGGAGATGCTGCCGCTGGCCCATCCGACGGCGATTGTAATGGCCCCATCATCGAATGGCAACATATCGCCACCGCCGCCACTGGTGGTCACCGAACAAATCCTGCCCAGCAATGGCAGCACTCGCAGCAGCAATGCCAGCAGTGGTCGCGGCGGTGGCGCGTCTGGCATTCCTGGAGGATCTGGTGGCCTGCCAGGACCTTCGGCTGCTGGCGGTGCTGGTGGTGGTGGTGGCAGTTCCTGGAAATCGCGACTGCGCCAGTTCTCCGACTACTTTAGCTTTAGTTTCGACAAGAGCAACAAACGCTTCGGCAGCACACGGAGTAGTCCATGTCCCGGCTCGCAGAGGGCCAACAATAATGCCAATGGCTTGGCCGACAACCAGGATGGAACCGGCTCGGGCGGAGGTGCCATCAAGCCGGGAAAGTGCTGCACCATAGCCAACAACAGTACGGGTTCCCCGAGGAGGGGCCAGCCGGAGGCTGGGGCAACCATGGCCACCGGCAATGATGCCGCCCACCAACGCCATCGAGCCTACAGCCTGGATGTGCCCGGCATGATGCGCTACTCCTCCAACGACAGCAGTCGCCATCCCAGCAACAATACGCTGCAGAGTGCGGGTGGTGTTGGAGCAGGACTGGATGCCACCGCCGCCCAACGAATGCCGCCCAGCCAGAGTGTGGAGCTGGGCCTGGCCAGCGGCTCGTCCTCGGAGGCGGCTCCAAAGATTTGACAACAGGGGAGCACCAGGGCGGCAGGACGGGATGTTGAGGAGCAGCAGCAGCAGCAGCAGCATGAGCAGCATGAGCAGCAGGAGGAGGATCCAGAGGAGGATCCAGAGGACGAAGAGGGGGAACACCGGCAGCTGCAGCAGCACCAACAAACAGATGCCTCGTCCAGTTGCGAGGTGTCCTCCATGTCGATGACCGTGTGGTCGGCCATTGGCCAGCGTTTGAATGCCCTCGTCTGTCATTGCTGCGAACGCAAATTGCCAGAACCGGAAAATGTCTAAGCGGCTGGGGGTTGCTGACCTACTACAAAAAAAGAAAGGATTCCCTATTCAAGTGGCTGGGGGTTGGCTGACTTGGTTGACTTCGCCTGGTTTGGCTTAGGTTTAGGCTTAGGCCTAGCTCTTAACTATTAAATCTTAAGTTTCCACAGATTTTACTCTCTCCCTCTCTCTCTTGTTTTTTTTTTTAATATTTTTTTTTTTATTATTATTTCATATTTACCATTTTATTTAGCACTTAAGTATTTTTATTTATATGTACACGCACATACACACACAAATATATACATGTATTATTATAAATTGCTTTAGTTTTTTGTGGATAACAATGGATTATGAAAGCTACTATATTTTTGAAAATTTTTACCACAATAGCAATAGCAGTCAAATTATTTATATCAAAACGGAATTAACTTCACCTCTGTTGTTTTCATTAAAGCCCCAAAATTGTAACCATTTTATTAACTTTATTCCAAAATAGAGTTCATGCATAAGTTATTAATTCAGCTAATTTGCGACTTTGCTGGGCTAATTACAAAATTGTAAGAAAAATTTGAACGATCCATAATTGGAATACATGGATTATTGACTAATGCAGTTTTCAGAATACATTATCTGAGATAATGGCCTCGTTTAAACTATTTAAAACAGAATACTTACATACATCAAACGGAGAAATTTCAGAAAATTCTTTTAGTTGGCTTCTTAGCCAAATGCATTCGGTGGCATCTCAGAAAACCTAGTTTTCACGATGGCTGGGTTATCCGCAGCAATGTTTACAGCACCATCAACTTACCCGTGGAAGTGACCTAATTGGAAGCCAAAACGATTTGAATGTCCGAATTCAAGAACACAGAATACCAAAGCAATGGCCTTTTTTCCGTTCTCATGGGAATTTCTCTTTTAATTGCGCAAAACAAATTTTTGGCCATTGCATTTATGCAACAGGCTACGGTCGCAGGTTTGTACGATGCAGATTCGACCCCAGTCGCCTAATTCCATTCGCTTGTAGCTAGTAGTTCTCCTTGTTTGCCAATGTTTTGTTTATCTTTTTTTTTTTTGGTTAGTTGCGATTTTTTTACGTGGGAGGAAAGCCATGGCAACGGGATGCCCGCAGGAGATGCGTCCATGGTCAGTCAATTGGATTGGATTTGCAGCCGCAGCTGTTGCTGCTGTTGCAGTTGGTGTTGCCATCGCTGTTGCTGCTGCGGGGCAAAATTGTGTTGTTGATGATGATGATGACGCTGATGGCAGCACTCAATTAGAAGGCACTGTGGGAGATGGAAACTCTGTCGATTATCCACCATTTTCGGATGCAACTCTCAGCTGCTAAAAACGGGAGGCGATAAGGGCCACACCCGCAAAAAAAAAAAATTTCAATACGCATTCGATAAGTGAAACGTTTTGAGGCCAACTGCATGCACATATCCCAGCATAATGCATGACATATGAGAAACCCAAGTTAATTACGATCAATGTACATTTCTGTATGTAATTATGTTAAATATAGCTAAAAAACAAAAAAAACACAAACACACACACATGCACGAGTGTAGGGCAATGCGAAAATTGATTGCATATTTTGCAGGGTGAACTTTGATTGGCGACGGCGAAACTTTAATTCAATTACTTATGGCGACACAAAAAAAAAAAAAAAGAAGCAAAACTAATGAAGTTATGAAATATGTATTGTGAAGAAGCAAGACCAAGCTGGTCCTTGGATACAGATGCAGTTACAATTACTGATACAGTTATAAAGAGTTGTATTTTTTTGTGAATGTGTGTAATTAAGCGAGCACTAAAAGAGCGTTCAATTCGAGGAGAAAGCTAAGGAGAATATTTATTCGGTGTACATTTGGATGTCTAGTAAATCGCAGCAAATACTCTTTACTAATTGTGCATTGTAATTGCAAGCTGCAGCATATGCCTAGTATGTGTATATGTCCTTTTCTCTCTAAGTTGTGTGTACGTTTGTTGTAGTGCGTAAGTCATAAAGTACTAAAAATATATAAGCATATTAATATATATGTAAACCAGAACGCATCGCTGTATGCCCGAACTAAGTAACTCTCTGCGTGTGGATTCCCCGCTCGTTGTGTGTTTTCTGTAGTTAGATTTGAAACTAGCTGGCTAATTGTAAGTTTATCGAATGTATTCGTGTATGTACCTTCCAGTCCCGGCACAAGCAACATCAGTTTTTCTGTCAGTGTGCCTGCATGGACTGAGCAGAATACTTACACATCTTACACATGGCGCCCGAGCAGAGACTGCAGGGTATCCACCAAGATCAACTAGAGAAAAAATGAATGGAAAACTGTTGCAAATGAAATCCCTTGATGGCTAACTCTTAGATGTAAGACTCTACCTAAACGAACCACTCGAAATTAGCTAACACATCCAATTGATTTGTTGCCTTATAATACTACTACTACAACAACTACTACTGTACTGCATTGCAGCTGTGTGGATTGGTTTTCCCAGGAAAACTTCTCCCCGTTGGTCACAGCGTTTTATATTGTTCATGCCACCAACTTCCCTTGTTTTAATGACAAAACATAAAGACTAAAACTTGAATTTAAACAAAATCAACAAATACAAAGAAAAGAAAACCAAACAAACTACTTTCCAACAAAACCAACTATACATATACATTAAAAAATCTATATATATATATACATAAATATTTATCTTAAAGATACTACAACAACAAAATCATAAAAAAATAACTCTAGGTGTTTTACAAATGTATAAAACAAAACAAAAAAAAAATGACAACTAAGCCCAAAAACCAAAAGTAAACATTTTAAGCATACCTAAACTAATTTAGAGTCCAAGCAAACAGAATCGCAAAACATGCCAGATTTTGGAGAAAACTTAATATGAATGAATAAATTTGACAGGCCGAATATATAAATGTTCTTGCAATGGAGCGTCTGATATCAACTAGTTATTCTTTTGACACCAGTTCAATAAAATAATTAACAAAAATTGGATATAAAGAACTTTGCATGTTGAACCATTCACTTCTTAATTTGTTTCCCCAAATTATTCTGTAAGATATTTTTGTAATATCAAAAAAAGACAATAGGTGAATATCCATTTAAAAAGATATTAAAATAATAATATAAGTTGGATATGAGAAGCTCATAGTTTCCACTTAAAGCCATTCATTTAAATAATATGTTACTTTTGAAGTTCTACGTACATTTTAAAATATTATCAATCATAAGATTAGAATTAGGTTTTATTGGAATATTTTGCATGTTTTCACAATAATACAAAAAAGCAAAGGACATATTATCAAAATATCAAACTTTTTGGCTGAATGTGCAAATCGTTATGAAATCAAAATTGAATGATCGATTTTCCAAACATTAAAGTACTGATTTGAGGTACTGATCGGCACACAAATATCCGTTGCAGGGACATTCCTATAGCTTTTCGGAAATCACGTAAATATTTAGCGTACTTTTGGCAGTCAATTAAATGCTTCCCCCTTCCGAAAGTTGGTTGAATGATATATGAGCGATATAAATCTGATGAGATTCGATGACGATAGCAAGAGAACAAGTTCCAAAGGCAAATGCTTGTTCGTACCTAATCAAATATTTGACAAGAATATGAGCAATTTGGACCAACTTGACTAAACACCCTAAACACTTATCCCTTAAAATCTGAAATCCTTATCCCTGCAGCTACATATTTATGTATAAATGTATGTGCAAAACGATAGCGATACCGATTACGATTACGACTCAGTATATGTACAAACACACACACACACACACGCAGACACACCGACTCGGACACATATACAAAACCAAATGTCTTAGTATGCAGTTTTACGTATGTAACAATCTCGTAGGTCTAAACCACAACTACCTGTCGACTAACCGATCTTGATCGAGATCAGCAACATCAGCTAAAAACATAATAAAGCGGAAAAGAAGTGGACTAAAAGCGGGACAGTAGGAATGGCATTGAAGATTAGCTAGATATGGAACAGGAACCGGATGCATCTTACTTTATACTTTTCTACGTGACTTACAACTGGAGCAGGAGACGACAAACAACTAGAAATCTAAAGATAAACTTCCTAAACGGTTTCCAAGCCTCCCACACACACGCACCCAAAAAATACCCGTGCTCACAAGCCCAGAATTGTATAAGGCAAATTCGCTATGAAAAATGCAAATTCCTCCTAAATCCGTCAAACAAATTCATTGATATTTTGCAGTCCATTTTTTTACAAACTTAAACTTGGTTTTTTAAATTTTCAAATCACCAATTCGAAAGCTGCTGCAAAGAGGCCTTTTAAAAACGTACAAACGTATATTATTTTACTTATGTTTTTATGCAGTTTAGTCTTAAAACAAATCTGTTTAAAGTTGAAAACATTAGTAAAAATCAGAGTTTAAAAAAGACAAAATAATATGGAAATGAGAGAAAATACGATATGTTAAAAGTTTTAAAATCAAATGCTTGCATAAATAAATTATTTCTTAAATCGACTGATGTTTATTATTTTGGCAGTAGTATTCTGTTGTCAGAGCTTTTTAAAACACGAAAATATTTCCCAATAATAAATTTAAAAAGATACAAAAATAAAACTTAAAAACTTGAGGGGAAATGTACTTTTCATCAGCAGGACACTTTGACTCTGTCTGCCGATTAATCAAATACCAGGCAAGGCATACAACCACCGATAATGGACCACACCCTGCACCCAAACGATAACCCAAAAAACACCCGATCCTCACTGCATGACCCTTGAAAATCTTGGCCGCCATCTTTACACTAGATAAAAACGCGTTTCTTCTACAAAACTTAAATGCAACTATTATAAATGTACTTACTAGTGACCCTCCTGAACAAACTGACAAAGCCTTTACTCCAAGAACACACACAAAATACAAAGACTACAATTTTAATATATACAAAAAGCAAGAGAAGCGAAAACTTTAAGCGAAATTTTAAACGAGCAGAACGTTAGATAGAGAGACCCTTGAACAGCATTCTTCGGCAGGCCGAAGCTTAGATGCTCTTTCAAAAGCCCACACACATAAGAACCTAAGAAACATAAAATATTATATATGTATACATACATAAGCCTGACCGCTTGCTCTTCAGTCTACTGGAACTGTTTTTTTTCTCCTCCAAAGTTGCAATTCTTTCTAAAAGAGAAAGCAGCCCGAAAAAAGGAAGTAAGCTGAAGACACCATTGCATAATAGTGAAAACCCCAGAGATTCTTTCAAACTACCATTTGCAGGGGCATATGCATTGCTACATAGTATATTTTCAAATTTTATGTCAATGAAGGAAGTCGATATATACATACACATACATATATATACACATACAAAATAGAATCATATATATACAATTAGTTATAATTTATAAGTGACAACCGAAGAAATCAGAGTGCAAGCAAGCCCAAATATCTAAAAGATATTTCTTCACCCAGATGCGAAATACTGCAAAAGCACAACCCGAAAGTAGGTGAACTCTAAACGAAGATCAAATACGGATTAAGAAATATTATCTCAGCAGAAAATTAATCTAGCAGAAGAGCAAGTAATGAGTGTAAATTAAACAAATTCAAGCACTTGGAGACACAGCAAACAGTTCCTCCCCTCACAGACCCCACAAAAATAGTACCACTCACAGCCCAAAAAATAATCTACAGTTAATGCAAGAGATATATAGAAAACAAACCAAAGAACAAGATGAAATAAAACTAAATGTGAAGAAATAAATAGTTATTATATATACATACACACACACACCCTATACAAGCCTAAACATGTAGATGTAAAAACCTCTTGGCACCCCAAAATAAAAGAATCAAATATCGCTGAGTCGCCCTCACAGAAAAGTGAAAAGAAAACTGGGTATACAACTAACAAATCAGCTAAGAAACGAGAAATTCAATGAAACTTTTCCGAAAATGCATTTAAATGGTAAACAAATATTTAAATGAGATAACTCAACTTGTATTTAACACTTAGTTATGTCCAACTCAGATTAATGGCGTACCAAAAGAACTACACACAAACACGGACAGACGAAAGGACTCCCCAAGGACATACCAATACCAATACAATACCCACGAGACGAACAACAGCATAAGGACCGAATTCACACACAAGTATTTTTGTGTAAAAGTATAAAACAGAAAATATGAAACTAATGAATGAGTATGAAATATATTGAAATAAAATCATTTCCAAACTACTTATTAAAAAAAAAAAGTCTTGGTGCTTTCATTGGGAATATATTACCTACCTTTATAATTTTAATTCCACATAATCAATGGGATTAACCAATTGAATTCTTTAAAAGGTGTTGTAAGTATTTAAAAAATCGTTTTTAAATCAAAACAAAGTTATTTTTTTGTAAACCGATCGGAATGGATTTTATAGCTGTACATCAACATTTATGACTCTTCAGAAATAATTATGTTAGAAATAAAAGCTTGGTTTTTGTGTCAGAACCCTGGGAAACAATGGTCAAATGTTGGAATGTCATACACCGTTGAATTCGTAATAAAATTTTCAATCAAATGGCATTCACAGTTAAAATTTTTTCAGATTTTCGAATTTCTGTAAAAATTGATGATGTACCCCCTTACAAAAAAGTCAGAAATTTGGACATGAATAAATTTTTCAAAAAAGTTTTTCAAAATTCGGTTTTTTTGTCAAAACTAAATTAATTGTATTCAATCGATCAGTGATGGATGGCATAGGTTGTCAGCTGTTCAAAATAGCAACTCTTTTGACTTTGGGTCTTACTTTGGCAAAGTTACAACAAAAAGACTCTTCAGAAATAATTATGTTTGAAAAATCGCCAAAAATCCAAAAAAAACACATTTAAAACTTGGTTTTTGTGTCAGAACCCTGGGAAATAATGGTCAAATGTTGGAATGTCATACACCGTTGAATTTGTTATAAAATTTCCAATCGAATGGCATTCACAGTTAAAATTTTTTGAGATTTTAAAATTTCTGCAAAAAATTATGATGTACCCCCTTACAAAAAAGTCCGAAATTTGGACATAAATAAATTTTTCAATAAACGTTTTTCAAAATTCGGTTTTTATGTCAAAACTAAATAAATTGTATTCAATCGATCAGGGATGGATGGCATAGGTTGTCAGCTGTTCAAAATAGCAACACTTTTGACTTTGAGTCTTATTTTGGCAAAGTTACAACAAAAAGACTCTTCAGAAATAATTATGTTTGAAAAATTCGCCAAAAATCAAAAAAAAACACATTAAAAACTTGGTTTTTGTGTCAGAACCCTGGGAAATAATGGTCAAATGTTGGAATGTTATACACCGTTGAATTTGTTATAAAATTTCCAATCGAATGGCATTCACAGTTAAAATTTTTTCAGATTTTCAAATTTCTGAAAAAAATGATGATGTACCCCCTTGCAAAAAAGTCCGAAATTTGGACATAAATAAATTTTTCAAAAAACGTTTTTCAAAAATTCGGTTTTTATGTCAAAACTAAATTAATTGTATTCAATCGATCAGGGATGGATGGCGTAGGTTGCCAGCTGCTCAAAATAGCAACTCTTTTGACTTTGGGTCTGATTTTGGCAAAGTTACAACAAAAAGACTCTTCAGAAATAATAATGTTTGAAAAATCGCCAAAAATCCCAAAAAACACATTAAAAACTTGGTTTTTGTCATACACCGTTGAATTTGTTATAAAATTTCCAATCGAATGGCATTCACAGTTAAAATTTTTTGAGATTTTAAAATTTCTGCAAAAAATTATGATGTACCCCCTTACAAAAAAGTCCGAAATTTGGACATAAATAAATTTTTCAATAAACGTTTTTCAAAATTCGGTTTTTATGTCAAAACTAAAAAAATTGTATTCAATCGATCAGGGATGGATGGCATAGGTTGTCAGCTGTTCAAAATAGCAACACTTTTGACTTTGAGTCTTATTTTGGCAAAGTTACAACAAAAAGACTCTTCAGAAATAATTATGTTTGAAAAATTCGCCAAAAATCAAAAAAAAACACATTAAAAACTTGATTTTTGTGTCAGAACCCTGGGAAATAATGGTCAAATGTTGGAATGTTATACACCGTTGAATTTGTTATAAAATTTCCAATCGAATGGCATTCACAGTTAAAATTTTTTCAGATTTTCAAATTTCTGCAAAAAATGATGATGTACCCCCTTGCAAAAAAGTCCGAAATTTGGACATAAATAAATTTTTCAAAAAACGTTTTTCAAAAATTCGGTTTTTATGTCAAAACTAAATTAATTGTATTCAATCGATCAGGGATGGATGGCGTAGGTTGCCAGCTGCTCAAAATAGCAACTCTTTTGACTTTGGGTCTGATTTTGGCAAAGTTACAACAAAAAGACTCTTCAGAATAATAATGTTTGAAAAATCGCCAAAAATCCCAAAAAACACATTAAAAACTTGGTTTTTGTGTCAGAACCCTGGGAAATAATGGTCAAATGTTGGAATGTCATACACCGTTGAATTCGTAATAAAATTTCCAATCGATTGGCATTCACAGTTAAAATTTTTTCAGATTTTCAAATTTCTGCAAAAAATGATGATGTACCCCCTTACAAAAAAGTCCGAAATTAGGACATAAATAAATTTTTCAATAAACGTTTTTTAAAATTCGGTTTTTATGTCAAAACTAAATTAATTGTATTCAATCGATCAGGGATGGATGGCATAGGTTGTCAGCTATTCAAAATAGCAACACTTTTGACTTTGAGTCTTATTTTGGCAAAGTTACAACAAAAAGACTCTTCAGAAATAATTATGTTTAAAAAATCGCCAAAAATCCAAAAAAAACACCTTGAAAACTTGGTTTTTGTGTCAAAACCCTGGGAAACAATGGTCAAATGTTGGAATGTCATACACCGTTGAATTCGTAATAAAATTTCCAATCGATTGGCATTCACAGTTAAAATTTGTTGAGATTTTCAAATTTCTGCAAAAAATGATGATGTACCCCCTTACAAAAAAATCAGAAATTTGGACACAAATAAATTTTTCAATAAACGTTTTTTAAAATTCGGTTTTTATGTCAAAACTAAATTAATTGTATTCAATCGATCAGGGATGGATGGCATAGGTTGTCAGCTATTCAAAATAGCAACACTTTTGACTTTGAGTCTTATTTTGGCAAAGTTACAACAAAAAGACTCTTCAGAAATAATTATGTTTAAAAAATCGCCAAAAATCCAAAAAAAAACACCTTGAAAACTTGGTTTTTGTGTCAAAACCCTGGAAAACAATGGTCAAATGTTGGAATGTCATACACCGTTGAATTCGTAATAAAATTTCCAATCGATTGGCATTCACAGTTAAAATTTGTTGAGATTTTTAAATTTCTGCAAAAAATGATGATGTACCCCCTTACAAAAAAGTCCGAAATTTGGACATAAATAAATTTTTCAATAAACGTTTTTTAAAATTCGGTTTTTATGTCAAAACTAAATTAATTGTATTCAATCGATCAGGGATGGATGGCATAGGTTGTCAGCTGTTCAAAATAGCAACACTTTTGACTTTGAGTCTTATTTTGGCAAAGTTACAACAAAAAGACTCTTCAGAAATAATTATGTTTGAAAAATCGGCAAAAATCCAAAAAAAACACCTTGAAAACTTGGTTTTTGTGTCAAAACCCTGGGAAACAATGGTCAAATGTTGGAATGTCATACACCGTTGAATTCGTAATAAAATTTCCAATCGATTGGCATTAACAGTTAAAATTTGTTGAGATTTTCAAATTTCTGCAAAAAATGATGATGTACCCCCTTACAAAAAAATCAGAAATTTGGACACAAATAAATTTTTCAATAAACGTTTTTTAAAATTCGGTTTTTATGTCAAAACTAAATTAATTGTATTCAATCGATCAGGGATGGATGGCATAGGTTGTCAGCTATTCAAAATAGCAACACTTTTGACTTTGAGTCTTATTTTGGCAAAGTTACAACAAAAAGACTCTTCAGAAATAATTATGTTTAAAAAATCGCCAAAAATCCAAAAAAAACACCTTGAAAACTTGGTTTTTGTGTCAAAACCCTGGAAAACAATGGTCAAATGTTGGAATGTCATACACCGTTGAATTCGTAATAAAATTTCCAATCGATTGGCATTCACAGTTAAAATTTGTTGAGATTTTTAAATTTCTGCAAAAAATGATGATGTACCCCCTTACAAAAAAGTCCGAAATTTGGACATAAATAAATTTTTCAATAAACGTTTTTTAAAATTCGGTTTTTATGTCAAAACTAAATTAATTGTATTCAATCGATCAGGGATGGATGGCATAGGTTGTCAGCTGTTCAAAATAGCAACACTTTTGACTTTGAGTCTTATTTTGGCAAAGTTACAACAAAAAGACTCTTCAGAAATAATTATGTTTGAAAAATCGGCAAAAATCCAAAAAAAACACCTTGAAAACTTGGTTTTTGTGTCAAAACCCTGGGAAACAATGGTCAAATGTTGGAATGTCATACACCGTTGAATTCGTAATAAAATTTCCAATCGATTGGCATTAACAGTTAAAATTTGTTGAGATTTTCAAATTTCTGCAAAAAATGATGATGTACACCCTTACAAAAAAGTCCGAAATTTGGACATAAATAAATTTTTTAAGAAACGTTTTTCAAAATTCGGTTTTTATGTCAAAACTAAATTAATTGTATTCAATCGATCAGGGATGGATGGCGTAATTAATTTTTTCAGATTATCGATTTTCTGCAAAAAACGATGATGCAAAAAAGTCAGAAATTTGGACATGAATAAATGTTTTTTTTTTTTTTAAGTTCAAAATAGCAACACTTTTGACTTTGGGTCTTATTTTGGCAAAGTTACAACAAAAAGACTCTTCAGAAATAATTATGTTTGAAAAATCGCCAAAAATCCCAAAAAACACATTAAAAACTTGGTTTTTGTGTCAGAACTCTGGGAAATAATGGTCAAATGTTGGAATGTCATACACCGTTGAATTGTAATAAAATTTCCAATCGAATGGCATTCACAGTTAAAATTTTTTCAGATTTTCAAATTTCTGCAAAAAATGATGATGTACCCCCTTACAAAAAAGTCCGAAATTTGGACATAAATAAATGTTTCAATAAACGTTTTTCAAAATTCGGTTTTTTTGTCAAAACTAAATTAATTGTATTCAATCGGTCAGGGATGGATGGCGTAGGTTGCCAGCTGTTCAAAATAGCAACACTTTTGACTTTGGGTCTGATTTTGGCAAAGTTACAACAAAAAGACTCTTCAGAAATAATTATGTTTGAAAAATCGCCAAAAATTCCAAAAAACACATTAAAAATTGGTTTTTGTGTCAAAACCCTGGGAAATAATGGTCAAATGTGGGAATGTCATACACCGTTGAATTTGTTATAAAATTTCCAATCGAATGGCATTCACAGTTAAAATTTTAGAGATTTTCAAATTTCTGCAAAAAATGATGATGTACCCCCTTACAAAAAAGTCCGAAATTTGGACATAAATAAATTTTTTAAGAAACGTTTTTCAAAATTCGGTTTTTATGTCAAAACTAAATTAATTGTATTCAATCGATCAGGGATGGATGGCGTAATTAATTTTTTCAGATTATCGATTTTCTGCAAAAAACGATGATGCAAAAAAGTCAGAAATTTGGACATGAATAAATGTTTTTTTTTTTTTTAAGTTCAAAATAGCAACACTTTTGACTTTGGGTCTTATTTTGGCAAAGTTACAACAAAAAGACTCTTCAGAAATAATTGTGTTTGAAAAATCGCCAAAAACACATAAAAAACTTGGTTTTTATGTCAAAACCCTGGGAAATAATACACCGTTGAATTGGTAATAAAACTTCCAATCGAATGACATTCACAGCTAAAAATTTTTCAATTTGTCGAATTTTCGCAAAAAATTACGACGTAACCCCTTATTAAAAATGCGAAAGCCTTACAAAACAGTCACAGCTATTGCTATTCGTCTTATTTTGGCCAAGTTACAACAAAAAGACTCTTTGGTAATGTCACAAGAGGTGTTTCGAAGGAACTTTGCACAAAGTGAATTTGAGAAACAGTTAAATGCTAAGTTTGCAAGAAAGTTTGTGAAATGCCGAATTCTAAAAACTAATGGGGGGTCACATGCATGAGTTGCAAGACCTCAACGGCAAGGCAAGTGGCAAGTGAAGCACCCAAAGCAATAGGAGGGGCAAGGGAACTATACCCCATAGAAGGAAAAGACCATCGAGGAATATCTGGAAGATAAGAGGAATATAAATCGTCACCGATTGGTGGGACTGCACACACAATACCAGGGTATATTTCCGTAAGGCATTTTCGAGTGTAATGCTCCAGTGGGCGGTCTCCCGCTAGGTCGTTCAACCCAGAGATCTGGCCACTTTTCACTGCCAATATTTGCTTATGTTTGTTTACATTGCATATTGTCAGTGTGGTGTTGTGGCCAATCGACCTGGTATCGATGTCTAACCGATAGCTAAGGCCTGAAGAGACACCTATCCCAACCATCGGCACATCACTAATAGCCGACGATGACCCGGGCCTTTGGGTGAGATTTGAAATCATGGAGTTGGAATTGCCATCTAAATTGTTGATTTATATGCGTATATGTTAGAAAACATTGAAGCTATTATGATTTTCAGCTAAATAATTCGATCGTTCCCATGGCAGCTATTTGAAATAGTTTTCTAAATTATTAGATTCCAAATATATAAAAAAAAAATTTGAAAATTAGAGAAGTTACAAATTTTGTTTCACTTATTTTTTTTTTCATTTGCTCCAATGGGAACAATATGATAAGTCGTTCGATTTTGATCACATTTAAACCGTAAGTCTGAAATATGTATCGAAGAACAAACATAAAACAAAAAAAACAGCAAGGTTATACATTTTTTTTCTTTTTTCCTACTGTGTGTGTCATATTTTATTTATTTTCTTTAAATCGACACACCCTCCTTTATCAATAAAAATAACCGCAACAATAAAATTAAACTCAGTTTGATTTTTTTTCCATTTTCTGTTTATTATGCTCAATTTTTGGTTTTATACTTTTGTTTACGCATGTGATTATATATTCTTTTATTAATCATTCTGTTTTCTGTTTTTGGGTTTAGTTCGCCTTTACAAATAATCATTGTTATGATCGTTCTTATATAATTTCTATGCAATTAGCCCGTTTTTATAAATATTCAATATATTCATTAAATTTGTTATGCAATTTCACATTCCATATAAATAATGTACACCAAAAAAAAAAACAATTTATTAAATATTAGTTGTTGTATGCATTTGTTTCGGTTTCCGTTTCATCTCTTTGGTTTTCTGAAGCATTTTCTTTAAGTTTTTTGGTAATTTAGTTTTGGTTTTTAATGGGCGTGGGCGTGGGCGTGGCCCGTGCCAAGCAGCGGAAATATGGCCAAAAAGTCGTTTAATTTGCAAACATCAAGCAAATGCCCCGTTGTCGTTACATCGTTACATAATTAAATCGTACTCGTAGTTAATAATAGTTCTCTTAGTGACTGCTGAATGCTGGTTGCTTGTGGATTGCGTTTTGGGCCAAATAGCGAGTATTTTACACATACATATACACACAAAGAAATGCATTTCTCCCTCTCTGTCTGTCTCTATTTCTGTTCCTGTTGCCGTCTCTTTCCGTTCGAGTCTGGTCTACAGTTATAACTCTATAATGCGATCCTAGATGCACATGCGTTGCTGCAATTGCAAGCTTGACTGTTTCTAGTCCGCCTTCTTCTAAATCCCTCTACCTTATATGGCTTATAATGGGGGTCCTCTAGCTCTGTCTCCTTCTTTCTTTCCGCACCGGCTCTCCCTCTCCTCTCTTTCATTTTCCCTTCTGTTATCCTTTTCTAATCTTTCTCTCTATATCTATCAACTTGTTTAACGAGTAGTAGCACAATTTTTGGACGAAGATGGTTGAAATCGAAGCGTCTAAGTAAGTGTGAGTTTGAGTGTCGGTGTGGGTGTGTCTGCTAAACTAAATCCTCTATGGGGTCATATGTATGTATATGTGTGTTTGTGGGGGTGTAAAGCGCTCCTCAATTTACACGATTACGATCTGGCTATATCCGTTAAATAACTATCAAAATTCTCGGCTATGGGTGCGAGTAGAAAACGAAACGCTGCAGTTACAATATCCAATCCCATTTCCATTTCCATTTCCAATCTGGCCTAAGCTTAACATTCTCCCGCCCTCTGTATTTCTTGTTATATAAATATATCGGGGTGGTGCTATATATCGTGTGTGGAGATTATATATATATATGTATATATACTATATCAAAAGAGCTGCCTGCCTCCTGTCTGGACTCGAATCTCGTTTGGGACGTCTTTTGCTGCGCTGTGCTCGTGTGTTCGGCTTGCTTTGGATTTTTTGGTTTTTTGGTTTTTACAATAAGTATGGGTAAGCAAATAGTATATATGGGGGGACGTAACTAGCTGCAGTATTCTCTGACTAATGTCGCCGTTCAACTAAGCTAAGGACGTTTTCGCAAAAAGGTCATTGTGTTCATATATATATATATATGTATATTTGTATAAGTATGTACGAGTATGTCCCGGCCGATGGCCTGATCTCACACGCATTATTAACTATTATTACTAAGCTTTGCAAAAAGGCGTGCCATGTGTGTTAGTTTTCGCGTCCTCTTATTTGTCGTAGTAGCTGCTTTTAACTCGCCTCCGATCGAACTTTGTCTAGTTTACTCACAAAAAAAAAAATTCAATACACTCGTGTGTAATATATGTTAAATATATATATATATTTATATATATATATATATATATATATATATATATATATAGGTACACACGCATATACATACATATATTTACTCCTCCTCTCTCATTCTTTCTCTATATGCATAGGTATATATATACTAAATATCGTAATATCCTTGTAAGGTTTTTATAGTTAACAATAATCGCCGTTTATTATCCTCCCGCAGGCTTAAATATATATGGGATTTTCCTGACCAGTGAGCAGGCGGAACATGGAAGTGGGCATGGTCTTCATGAGTATCTGGAATGGTTAAAGGGTAATCGAATTACTATACGTGTCACTTCATCCCATCATTCCCATATCCCCTCATACCTCCCCCACGGATGTGGCCAGCAAGTTAACGATCTTCTCGTGCGGCACAGCCACCACGCTCTGGTTGTTTATCTCGATGATGCGATGGCCCACACGAACTCCACCCCGCTCGGCAATCCCGCCACGCAGCAGGCTGCAGATCTGCAAGAGGAGATTAACTTAATTAGTGGAATGGTTCTATCTAACAATTCACCAAATAATTGCTAAGTATTTTAAGCTTTTTAATTTGTAACTACCACCTAGAACCCTTCTTTTACACAGTTTGTTTTCTCAGTCTAGTTTTTGGCATTTTTGGGTTTGCAAACACCTAAATTTTGGGGTACAAATAAAAGAGACATATATATGTGAATATGTAATATATATTCCGAACTATTATTTGCATTAAGAATTTCGTAGTTTTGATCAGTAATTAAACAGGCTTAAGAGTCCTTCAATAAAAAAAATATATACTTAATAATTACAATTTAAAAATTTGAATTTTTTTGACTATTTTAAGTTTTTAGCTTTATGCAATGGTTTAAACTTTCCATAAAAAACCAATACGAAGGGCATGCCCTTAGCACTATGCACAACAAAAACTTTCTCGCATTTATTGCCTTTACATCTTATTGATTTGGTTTAAATAAGTGTTTAGATTAAACCAAATCTACACCACCTAGATGAAAATAAATCAATCATTTATTTTTATTTAATCAGAGGCAGTATCAAGCATTCCCCTTATTCCAATATTGGTTGACAACTCTGTACTGTGTGATTCGCATTTGTTGAGAGTTGCCAACCCTTCCTCAAAACGCCTGCTTGTGAAAGTTGCAACTACCCAACTCACCACGCCGTTCTGGACGCTGAATCCGAGCTGGTACTTGGTCTCCGGCCTCTTGATCTTCACCTCGACGACGGGGGCGCAGGGCACCACCGTGAACTTGACCACGGTCTGGTTCTTGGTGTTCTTGATGTACGTCTGGCAGGTGGATAGGGGCAGGCCGACGAGGCTCAGCCCGTTGATGGCGATCAGCTGGTCGCCGATGTTGAGCTGGCCGCACCGGGCAGCCGCCCCGGAACTCATTAGGTTGGCAATCACCACGGTGGGCAGCATCGAACCCCAGCCGCTCTCCACGATGACCACGCCCAGGATCTCGCCCTTGGCCTTCGGCACCACCACCTCCTTCTGCAGCTCCTTCTTGGCGAAGATCTCCAGCTCGTCGCCGAAGATCTCCTGGCTGTTGAGCACCTCCTGGTAGTCCATCTCCTTGACGAACCGATGGTCCTCGATGCCGTTCGCCTTGAGGAACTCCATGTAGGCCACCTGGAAGGCCTGGCCAATCGATTGGGCGATGAACTGGGCCTCATCGCTCTCGAACACGTGACAAATCATCTTGGGCGTGCGATTCGGCCTGGGGGCATCATCGATGTCCTGGGGCACGAAGCGACGGCGGGCCATCAGGACCACCAGGTCGCCGATGTCCGCGATGTAGGAGATGGTGCGCAGGGCATGGTCCATCATGATCTCCTTGAGGTCCGTGTTCAGGACCATGATCTTCTCCGTCGAAATGAACAGATCCACCTCGGTGCTGGGCTGCACATCGCCATCGGGTGCCTGAAAATGATTTACTTCGGTTATTCACCAATTACCAATCCGTATCGAATATTTTGGGTTGTGTGGAACTGGGATTCGGCGGTTGACTCAAGGGGAACAAGCATTCCTTTTGGGTAACACAAGTATTACAGCGGGCCAAATATCTTCAATCCAATTTAATTCAAGGCAAATCAGGCAAACCAGAGGTGAGCAATTGATTGGGTTGGGTGGTTGGTTTGGGTTCGGGGTTCGGGGTTAAGTGGGTATAGCTAGTGTTTTCATTACTTACCAGCGCCTGTTATGCGAATTTTTTGTTTGATTTTTTTTTTTTTTTTTAGCATGGCGATACGTGGTTTAGTTAGCGTGGTTGGTCATCGCGGATGCGGAGCGTTTGATGTGGAGGAGGTGATGCATGAAAATATAACATTAAACAGTTAATGAATTGTTTTTTTTTTTGTTGTTTTCTAGTTTGGTCTTTCAATCAGCTTAGCTTAAGATTGCTCACTGGTAAGTCGCAAGTGGTGGTGAGGGCGATAGGGAAAGGGAGGTGTTAAATCAAAAGTCGGAGATCAGAGCGATGGAGCGGGAGTCCAAAATAGCTGCAAATTTTGTTCATTAGTGCAAGGGGAGGCGGTGAAAGCAGTTCAAGGGGTTGTCACAGATGCTTGGTTTAATCAAAAATAAAACAATCCTTTCATATTTTTAATCTTTGTTTTTAAATAAACATATTAAATATATTCATAAATCAAATTAAAATACATTGGGCAGATTGCAAATATAGAAAAGTTCTACAACTAGTAAAACATAAATCACCAAGCAAAGAAGAGATAAAATATAACCTTTTTCAAATGTTTAGGTATGAAAAAATTGTAGAAACATCACTTGTTAATACAAAAAAAAAATTCTTGATTCATAGAGTTTTTTTCTTAAGTTGTTAAGATTTCAGTTAACTAATCAACAGTAGGGAATTACAAATGGATAGAAAGTGAACTGTGACAACCTCTGATCTGGTTTTCCAGCAGGACTCACGTATTTCTACGCACTACAAACACAGAACGGATCTTGGCACAAGTAAAGTAAAGTAAAAGCAAGCTGATCGAAGCAATCGATCGAGTGGGGCGAGCATTACCGTATGTTTTTCAGGAGGCGCCTGAAGGAACCTTACCTTGATCCTGGAAACGGCCTCCTCCGCCTGCATCATGCGCGTCGACTTCGTGGGCTGACCCTCGCAGACCAGCTGCGTGGAGCCCAAGTACTTGGCCCTGAACAGTACGCCCTCGATGAGCACTGCGCCGCCTGCAGTTGATGAAGTTGGGATAGAGATGGAGGTGGATAAGATGGAGAACGGAGAACCCGGTTAGAAGGTCGGTTGCAACGAGGTCGCGGATCACAGAGTACATGTGGAGTATAGGTTGGTTAGTGTACGTGCATGTGTGGGTCAGCAATCCATCAAACCATTTTACCACTATAACTCAACCCCAAACGAAACATCAAAGAAATAGCTCGTTATTTGTACCTCCATGTAACAATCTTTATACAAATAAATAAATTCAAAAAGTCCGCATGAGTAATCATTTTGGTTACCCACTTAACCACTTATCAAATCATTCCTCAGCAACCTTTTAATATTTTAGTTCTTTTGTAGATCAACTTTTCAAGCCCTATTGAAATGGACTAATTTGTAAAATATTATTTATAATTAACACATTGAATCCCATATTATGGTCCAATTTTGAAATATTTAAAAAAGAAGACTAAGGTGGCTTTGATCGAGACTATTTTTAAACACCTATGAAGAAACAAGGCTTAGCAAATGCATTGCTTTTATAAAAAAAAAAAAAACATTTTCACTCGCATTAGATTTTCCCTTGTTTGGTGTTATCTTGTTAGTGTTGGATCTTAGGTACTAGTACATAATGGAATTTTATCTTACAAAGTATTGTACACACACACAGACACAGTAAAATGAAGAGTAGAGTTTGGTTTTGATTTGGTTGAACGAACGAACGACGCATGCAAAAATACGCAAATAAATATGCGAAAGAATACGGAGAAATGATAGGTAAAAGAATACATATACGATTAATACGGATTGATTATCTGGATCGAGAGTTGCATATAAGGATTAAAATCAATTTACATATTACGCTGCCAACTTTGAATTTTGAATTTGCTCTGCTACGCTATCGAAATTTTAGCGTTTCGTTGCGACAATTGCGACACAACGACAACATCAATGCATATACCGACAACATGGCAGGCCACAAGAGTATACAATTATGATATATAATATATAATATATAATATAGAATATAGAATATCTATATATATTTATATGCAAATATATGGTTATACGGTTATACAGTTATAGGAACAATCGAACGAAGGATAAACCCAACGCATTTACCTTCTTTGCTCTTACTCTTTTTCACTTTTTTCTCGCCGCTGTTGCTGTTGCTGCCGCTGATGCTGTTGTTGCTGTTGCCCACGTTGTTGTTGTTGTTGTTGTTGTTGCTGTTGGCATTGGCATTGCTGCTGGCCACCACGGTTCCATTGGCTCCAGTTCCAGCTCCAGGTCCAGCTCCAGCTCCAGATCCCGATCCTGATCCCGAACCCGAACCCGATCCTGGCAAGGTGATGCCTCCGTTGAGAGCTCCCGACTCCGGCTCAGTCATCTTGATGCCAGCTACCGCGGCATTTACTCCGCCCACGGATCTCTCGGAACCGCCTCCATTGCCGGGACTGCCCATTGCGGGCGTGACACTGGCCACCACCGCTGCCGAAGTGGCCGCCACGGCCGAGGCCACCACATCCACGGTGCCGTTTAGGGGGCCAGTGCCACACAGATCGACGCCAGCACCCGGCTGTTTGCTCGGCGATTTCTCGCTGTGCTCCGACGAGCTGCGCGATATGCTGCGCTGCACCATGCCGCCAACCACCAGGTCCAGCAGCTTGCCGCCGGACTGACCCTTGGGCGGAATCGGGGGCGGCAGCTCCGGCGTGGAGCTGAGCAGAGCATTGTAGCCGTTGCGCGTCTTGGTGCTCGCCATTTGCTGCTTGGGCGAGATCTTGGAGAGCAGCGATCGCGGCTTGCGGTCCCAGCTCTTGTTCTCGTCGTAGTAGCCCTGGTCGTCCAGCCGCTGGTGGCCCAGCAGGCGGTCCGTCTCCAAATCGGTGTCCACATCCTCCTCGTCGGCGCTGTGGTTCTTCGAGTGATTGTCCGAGCCGGACTCAAGGAGATCCTTGCCAGCGCCGCCGCCGTCCAAGTGGCGGGACAGCCAAACGGGTGAGCTCAAGCCCGGCGACGGCGATCGCTGCGATGCCGCCGCCGTCACAAGATTGGTCCGTTCGGGAATGGGCGGTGGCACGCCCCCGTTGCCGCTGCTGCTGCCAGTGCTGCCGGCGCTGCGGTGCTTGCCGCTTCCCGTTCCATTTCCGTTTCCGCTTCCGCTTCCCGTTCCGTTGCCGCATCCATTTCCGGTGACCGTCGAGGTGGGGGAACTGCGCTGCAGCGTGGAGCTGATGGCCGCCGCCAATGTAGTGTGCTTGCTGCTCGGCTGCAGCAGATCCACGTCGTTGTTGCCGCCGCCATTGCCATTGCCATTTCCATTGCCATTGCCATTGCTGCTGCTGCCAGTGTTGTTGGGCTTGCGGTGCGGCGCCGGTGCGGGCGGTGGTGGCGTCATCTGCACCGTGTCCGGACGGTGAAAAACACCTGCAAGAAGAACATATCGTTTACAGACTTATTTTTTTAAATTAATTAGTATCTAAAAATTTTTCTACTATATATTATATATATTATATTGTTTTACAATTGTTCTCTGAGTGTACCAGCAAAATGTATGTTTGGTGTTCTATTTTCACATTAAGTTTTATTGTCTTTGGTGTAGTTTTTTTATAACTTTTTCTTACCCTTACTTATGTACTTACCAATCGAGTAGAGCGAATCCAACTCCGGATCAATGTTCTTGAACACTTTGCTGTGGTTGCTGGGACTCTGGTCCAGGGTCAGTGTCTTCGGCTGCGATGGCGGCTGACCAGCCTGAGCCTTTGCCACCGCCGATTGCCCGTTGCTGGGACTGGGCGTGGCCATCAGGTGGTGGCCCACCACGGCCACGCCCCCAATACTGTCCGTGGTGGAGGTGGTGGTGGTCAGGTTGTGCATGCTGTTCAGGCTGTTGTTTGTCGAGATGCGCTTCATGTCCATCAGCATGGAGATGCCGCCGCTGCCGCCGATACTGGTGCTACCGCTCAGGCTGGTGGGGCACTGACTTTGACCGCTGGACACACCACCGCCGCCACCGCCACCGACACCGCCACCACCTCCACCACCCAGCAGTGCCTGCTGCAGGTTCTTGTTCTTGTTGTTGTTGTTCTCGGTGTCGCTGGTGTGACCCGAGGAGAGGCCATCCTCCAGGACCGGCATGGCTGAGGCATAGTATTTGGCGTAGTTCGAGCAGGAGGTCGACACTCCGCCGTTCATCTCACCCGACAGACCTGCGACACAAATTGAGGTAATTAGTAAACAAATCTTATTGAATAAATATAATAATTTTATAAAATATATATTTAAATATTTGTAACTTGTTTGAACAGTATCGTTTACTTGTAAATGCTTTATAAAGCTCCGCTTCTGATTGTTAAACAAATACTGCTTTGTGTTTATATTAAACGAACTAACCGATAAATAAATTACGTCTTATCGCCACAATTAAATAAAAAAAGGTGAAAAAATACAAAATTAAGTCGATTCGGAATAAATGAGCTTATATATATGTGCGTTTTTGAATATTGCCTATGAATGTATTTTTGTTTAAGTTTGTTTTGAAATAGTTTAGAAATATTTTTAAAGAATAAATTATGAAAAGTTCCCTTAAAATAGCGGGACGCAGCGTATTTAAAATACTTAACAATTTAAACAAAATTAATACACAGTTTTTGTCTTAAAAAAATAGATAGCGAGTAAAATATATCCTTTATTTTTTAAATCCTAGATATCAAAATTCTTTTATTTTTTAAATAAATAAATTCAATAGTCAAATATTTGTTTTTCCTATCCCATTTTTTGTATCAGTGTCTTCCATTTAGTTTATGGTATTCCATATTCAACTGTGTACAAATTAAATAAATAAATGTGATTCAGTCACGTACTGTCGAGATCGCCGCAGTTGGAGTCGTAGTCGGTGGTCTCCGGCGAGTAGCGGTAGTTGTGGCCGCCGCCCGGGCCCACGCCCACACCCACGCCCCCGACGCCTCCGCCTCCGCCATGCCCACTGCCCGTGCTCAGCAGCTGGTTGTGATTGAGCCCGTCCTGGTCGCCGTCCCGCTCGTTGCTGCTCCGGCTGGTGGAGTCCAGGAAGAAGTCGAAGTCCCGCATCAGCGGACTGCCGCTGTAGTGCCGCCGTGCTACGCCCCCGCCCACGCCCAGCGGCTGGGCGGTAAGCCGGGGCTGCGACTGCTGGCCGTAGCCCCCGTAAGCGTGGCGCTCGGGGGCGTGGCCGGAGGTGGGAGGCGCCTGCTGGCGGTAGTTCTGGTCGAGATCCTGATCCAACGGTTCGTCCTCATCCTCGGCCTCGTCGTTCTCCTCGTCGGCATCGTCGTCGACCTCCTCGTCGTCCTCGGCCTCCTCATCCTCAACCAAGTCCTCGTCGTCGCGCTCAAAGTTGCTGTGGAACTCGTACTGGATATCCTGCAGGACAAAAAATACTCAGTTGATATTAAACTAGTTTTAAATAACGTTTTTGGCTGTTAAAAAATATACTGTTTTCATCGATAAATTTACATTAATGAAAGTAAACCCTTTTCTAAGAAAACCATTTGCTTAATAAAATGAAAATAAGTACTTAATATGCAAATAGTTAAAGACTTTTATTATTTCTCTGTTTACTTACAATGCTGTCCACATCGCTGCCGTTTTCCATGATGGGCTGTTCGTCGGTGGAGGGGCACTTGAAGAACTCCTCCAGCACTTTGCGCGTCTCCGAGAATTCGTAAAGGTAATCGAAGGTCGACGATTTCGTGTGCAGGCTCAGTGGGCCTAGTGCGGTGCCCGCTGCTGTTGCATTTCCTACTCCTGATCCTGATCCTGATCCTAATCCTGTTCCCGTTCCGATTCCAATTCCGATGCCGTTGGCAGTGCTGACCGCTGCTACTGCTGCTGCGGCTGCGGCTGCTGATCCTTCTGTCGGTGGTGCTAGTGCCGCGAACGCGGCTGTAGGGGCTTGGGGGGGCGTGGCCGCCCGGCTGCCTACCTCGCCGGCGGCTCCGATGGCCAGGCCCAGTGCCTCCGGAGTGGTCAGGTCGGATATGGTGCCAATCTCGGACACATCGTTGCTGGTGTCCTCCGCATTGTTGTCGCTGCTCAGCGGTTGTTTGTTGATGTTTGAGTTGTTGTTACTGTGGTTGCTCATCAGACTGGCAAAGTGTTGCTGCTGCTGTTGCTGCTGCTGTTGCTGCTGCTGTTGCTGCTGTTGCTGCTGCTGCTGAAGTTGCTGCAATTGCTGATGCTGCTGCTGCTGCAGGGGAGGGGAGCTGCTACAAGGCTCACGATTAGGCGGCGAAATGATGCGCTGAAATTTAAAGTGACAGTTAAGTAAGGAATAATCAGCAATATAACTCATATGAAGATAGCTAATATAACTGTTTTTTTTTATGATAAACAAACAAACCAAACAAAACAATGAGCTTAGAATGCCAGTAACGTCTATGTATACAACAAACTTAAGCTGCTTCTAAAATTGTAAATCAGTTTAGACTTATACAAAATTTAAATGTTTCTAAGGTTTAAATTTTCAATATTAAGTTAAGGTTTTAGTTTGTAACCTGCCGTTAAATCTGCTGGTGTCACATAAATAGTTAGGAAATTCTGACAAACGAAATTAGGAGAACTATATTGTCAATTTCGTGTTGTAGGCTATAAATTGAACTAGAAAATTGCCTCCGCTTACGATGTTTAGTTAGATGTTTTCAAAACTGTGTTTTAACTGATTTGGGCAGATTCTATCAAAGCAACCGTGATTTTGAGTTTTACAGCAAAGTCTTAGTGCTTAGCAGAACACTTTTATTGATTCTATTTGATTTAAATAGCTATTTTAATGAAATACCTTCATGTTACTCGCACCCCTCAGAATGCTATTTCATTAATTAATGCAAAATCAATTAGAACTTCAAGGAAACACCCACCTGTGGAAAGCCCGGGCGAACGGGATAGTTCTGCATGGTCTGCTGTGTTTGCGAGTGAACCTGGCCGGGGTTCAGTGGGTTGGGATTGGGATTGGGATTGGGGCTGGGATTGGAGTTGGGGTTGGAGTTGGGGTTGGAGGTGTGTGGTATCAGGGAGCTGAGGATGCTGTGGGAGTTGTGGGGGTGGGTCTGGGCAAGGGCGGCGAGTGCTGCCCGAGCCGCCGTCTTTTGCAGCGAGGTGGCCGTGGAGCTCAGCGGTGGAACGGCGGCCATGGGAACCTGCTGTTGCAATTGCTGCTGCAGTTGTTGCTGTTGTGGTGTGGGTGCCACTTCTGCCGTTGCTGGTGGTTCGCTTTCGTCCGCTCCTGCTGTTCCTGCTGTTGCTGCTGCTGCTGCTGCTGCCGTCAAGGCCCCAAAATTGTTGGTGGTTACTCCAATGCGCCTGGGCGAACCTTCGTACTCTGTGAATGGAATTAAATTTAATGGGATAAAGTTATTTTGATATGAAAAGAATAATTGCAAAAATTGTTGTCCACATTTTTTGGAACAACCAGTTTTATTTTCCAAAAAAAAAAAAAAAATTCGATTCCATTATGTATGTAGTGCGCATATCAACAATAAAATGGCATTAAAATCAAAAATTCTATATATTACAGGATATTACAGTCGGATTTAAAAAAAATGGTCATTACATTTCTAAGAGAAGTAAATAAAATTTTTAACTATTTCATATAACTATTTTCGGATTTGATTTAAATAGCTGAAAATATAATTTAAGCCATATTTAACTTAAATAAAATGAATTTAAATCAAATAGGATCTATTTTAAAACTAATATAATATTTTGCACAATAATTTAGATTTTTAACATTTAATTTGTGTACTTTAATATGCATTGAATTTAATATTATTATTTAAAATTAAATTGTTTTGTTACTAAGTGCATAATTTACCAATGATGCCGTGGCGCGACTCCACGGCCAGCGTGTAGTTGCGCTCGAGCTTCCAGGCGTCCAACTTGTTCTCCCTGTAGACGTTGACCTCCAGGTTCTGCCCTGGGTTCAGATTCTGCATCTGCATCTGCATCTGCATCTGGAGCTGGGCCTTATCCTTATCCATCGGCTTGCCTGGCTTGCCGCCCTCCTCCGCCAACGTTTCGGTCGTAACGCGCAGATCTGGATGAAATGGGATGAATGGAGAGAGCTCCGATGAGGACCAGTGGCCATGACAAGGGTATCAGCCGAGGATTTGGGGGGTACGAACTACGAGCCAATGCCAATTAATTGCTATCAATTAAATTCCACTTTGGCGCGCTTCCTGCGCTTTGTTCGTTCCCCCCAAAACCCGTTTCATACATATTTGCAGTACACTTCATTACGCATGATTTGCAATTCAATTACCCGGCCCATGTCTATCTGTCCGGCATTCAGCCAGTCGGAAATTGGTTTCGCAAAACGCTCCAGCCACTGAAGTGGGCGCCCTTGAAGCCACAAATTGCTGCAGGCACGTGCAACCACAGAGGTTGCTGCTCGGACAGAGGCAACACTTCAAATGGACTTGGACTCGGACTCGGACTCTAGGCTTTGGGATTTGAGTTTGGGTTTGGGCTTTGGGGTCTGGCGTTTACCTGGAAAAGGTTTGTGTACTCTGCAAACCAAATGCAGTTCAGCCAAGGATGCTGCTACACTCTCGCACATTTGCGAAATGTTTGCTCTTTTAAGCCATGCCATAGAAATAACATATAAAGGCTATTTGTGTCTACCTTATATTTATCTTGGACTTGTATACCCTATATTTTATTCAACATCGTAGATGTAGCTCTACAAAATAAATAAATGAAATCCTTTGAAACTTGAATCTTAAATGTGCAAATTGTCAATGGCAAAAGAGTCACAGCTCTTTAAATGAACTCAATTAGGTGTGTTTTCAAATGTTCAATACATTTAAAAACATTATTTTCCTCTTGTTTCTATAACAGCTATATGATATAGTGGTCCGATTTTAATAAATTAAACCTGGAATAATAAATAATATTAAAATCACTCTATCTCAAAGTATGTTTAAATAAGCTTGATCTCTGGAGGATTTTGTAGATTTAAACTAGGCAGTTTTTTTTTAATCTTTTAATCTTTTTTGTAACTTTTGTAATGGCTTTTTTTTTCTTAAAATTCGATTTGGCTATATTATTTGATTTTTTTTTGTTGACTTGTGCCTTAACTTACGCTGCCAGCTTTCGTTGGGATCTGCGTTTCCATTGACCAGGCGGTGATCCCGCTCCATGTCCCGCTCGCGTTCCCGTTCCTCGCCGTAAACATGTCGCTTTCGCTGCTGCTGACCCGCCAAATGGCTGAGGTGGTTGTCCCTGGCCGCTTGCACCTCCTGCAGTTGCAGCTGCTGCTGCTGCTCCAGCAACAGGTGCTCTCTTTCCCGCTCTCGCTCCCGCTCCCGCTCCCGCTCCCTCTCTCTATCCCTTTCCCTTTCCCGCTCCTCGCGCAGCCTCAGTTTGCGCTGCTCCCGCGGCTCCCAATCGCCAGGATGCTGATCCAGCGAGGATTTGCTGCCATAAAGGTAGTGACTGGCCAAAGGAGTCAACCCATCGGCACAGGGATTGCTTCTGGGGGCTGCAATCTGCTGCTGCTGCTGTTGCTGTTGCTGCTGCTGGGGAAAGCTGCGATTCACCGGACTTCGTCCCACCCGCAATATGTGTTGCTGTTGCTGTTGCTGCTGCTGCTGTTGCGGTCGCTGGCTGATACCGTACACCTGTTCCCGCTGCTGGTGGTAAGCTCGTCTGGCTGAGGCATGCAGATGTTGTTGCTGCTGCTGCTGTTGCTGTTGTGTATGCTGCTGTGTTTGTTGCTGCTGGTGTTGCTGTTGCTGCTGTGTCTGCTGCTGATGCTGATGTTGCTGTTGTTGCTGTTGTTGCTCCTCGGCATATTCCGTGGGCGAATGGAGCAGCAAGCTGGCTCTTGTGGGCGGCGCCTCCCAATAGTTCTCCTTGATAAATGGATTCTGGCTGCCATTGCCGTTGTGCAACTGTTGCTGCTGTTGCTGCTGCTGCCTGTTGCTGGCGGGCAACGCACCACTACGTTTGCGTGGCATTTCCACGTAGCAGCCGGGGCCACGCCTACTATCGCCCACCGTGTGGTAGTAAAAGGAGGCGGGACAGTCGGGCTCTTCGCCGGCCGCTCCGCTCCTGCTTCGCTCCACTGCTGCCTCGCCCGAGGTGTCCAGCTCCAGTTGCTGCTGTTGCTGTTGCTGATGTTGCAGATGCAGGTGCTGTTGCTGCTGCTGTTGCTGCTGCTGCTGGTGGTGGTGGTGCGGCGGTGTGGGCGGTGTGAGCGGTGCGCACAGGAAGGGATTTGTGGAGATGCGCGGCGTCACCGAGGACAGCGATTCGGAGGAGTGCGATGAGGCCGAATGCGGCGGCGGCGATTGCGTTATGATGTTCACGCTCTTGTAATAGCTGGGCGTGCTCGTGGGCGTCGGCGTGGGCGTGGCCTTGGGCGGCGGCGGACTAACGCTGGCCAACGGCTCTCCAGCAACTGCTGCCGATGTGGGACTGCTGCTGCTGCTGTTGCTGTTGCTGTTGCTGTTGCTGTTCGTATTCACGTCCGCCAGGAGTGCATGTTGCTGCTGTGTCGCTTGATGATGTTGCTGCTGCGGCGGCTGCTGCTGCTGCTGCTGCTGCTGCTGCTGCTGCTTGGGTCGGCACTTGGGGAAAAGCAAACTGATCTGATCGTTGAGCGGCGGCGAAGGCGACAGCAAAGCTTGCGACAGGATTAGCGGGGGTTGCTGTTGCTGCTGCTGCTGTTGCTGCTGGTAGCTGATGTTGCTGCTGTCGCAGTCTATCTCAAGGCTGCCGTTCAGAGCGTAGAAGCCGCGTTGCTGGTTGACCGCTGCTGCTGCTGCTGCGTGTGGTTGCAGTCGCTGGTAGGGCAGTAGCTGATGCGACTGCTGCTGCTGCTGCTGATGCGACTGATCCTGCTGCTGATGCTGCTGCTGCTGGTGGTGATTGTTGTGGTGGTGATGGTGATTACTGCTACTAGTTGTTTGTCCAGCAGTCAGTGTTGTCAATGTTGTGCTGACCATTATTGTTGCCAATAAACTGAAAGTGGGAGAAATGGAGTGATTAGCAAAACGTTTAAACGTTTAAAATTCATAGGAAAAGTAAAAGATGCAACAGAAAGTTCAGAGCATTTTTTAATTTACTTTCTTTTTGTCTCTTATTTGGAAAACATTGCTGTGGAACTTATTAATATAAATAATATAGCCAGGTACTGGAAAAGTAAAATAATACACAGAATACATTCACGCACTCTAACGTCAACCCATCGCGAAAGTCTTCCAATCACTCTGATTTATGGTAGAGGCCAGTTATTAGAAGATATTTGTTTCGAAACAAAAAAAAAATATATTCCAGTACCCAAACACCCAGCTCATCTGTTTTAGACACATATATGATTACCTATAGATAACTTAAATAGTAGCCACATATTTGATTACCTATAGGGAAGGTAAAAAGTAGCACACCTTGCTATCTAGGTACGTACCTAGGTTTGGGTATCTAGGTACTTCCAAATACGGTTAATAAGCTACTTGAATTAAAAGGAGCCAGCCTTCCATCTGTGATCCTTTGGCCACGCGTTTCACGTACCGCTGGCAGTTGTTTTAATAAATGCAGACGCTGTGTCAACCTTTGTCATGTCCGAGCGGCAACAGGGCGTGACAGTAACGAGTTCTGCCGCCTTCGCTGTCGCCGCTCGGTCGTCTGGGTCACGTTTCATGGGGCAATATGGCTGGGCCAAACAAATGGCAGCCATAAGACAGGCAAATATTTAATTGTCCACCCTGTGTGCCCACTCGCCAAAAACGAAATGCGAAACACTCGTGCAGCAGCAGCCAATCAATGTCATTGAGCGATTGTCGTCGGTTTGTTGAATTTAACTTTTAAATGCTCGCCCGCGATGGCCGTGCGTTTAAGTTGGATTCAATTTGCATTCGCTACGAGCTTTTTGCCATGTGGCATGCAAATTAGCCGCCCTAGTGGCTTTTTCGTGTGTGAAAAGCATGGGAAACTTGGGAAAGTCGTTGGGAAACAGAACCAGTAATATGTAAAGAGACTCTGAATTTTGTTTGGGTTTTTATTTTTTATTTTTTTTTTTTTAGCTCGGTAATATGCAAATTAGCGATGCGGCTTTTTATGACGTGGATACCAAAGTAGAAAAAAATCCATTGAATAGGAAATTTAAATCGGCTTCGGTTTGCGTATGTTTTAGTCGCCCAAAAGTCTGAAAGTATGAGTCACAAACTGCAACATTTCTCTTTACGAAAAACATGTGTTTCATAATTTGCAAATAAATACAACGAACAATATTTAGTTAACTGCAAATGACCACTTTGAAAAATCTTTTAAAAAATTGCTTGCAAACAAATGAAGTATGTTATCTATAAGCCAATTTTTGTAAACTTATCTCACATTCTTTGTAGTTAACTAAATTCATAGAAACATCATAAATTCGGTGTTCTGTATGTATTTTCCCTCTTAACCAGCTATCAGCTAGCCTGTCCCGAAAAGGTATTTCTTAAACCGCTTAAAGCTGCAGCACACACAAATCCCCATTTGGGCCCACCATTTTCGCATTCTATCCCACAATCCACCCGAAAATCCCACCCACAAGTTATGCTAATGCGTGCGGTGTGCAGAGTGCGTTTGTGTTTGTGCCTGGGGCCTAAAATATTTTCCCAACAATCAAACTAAAAATTTCGAAAAGGATTAACAACAAACAACAGCAGAAGCCAAAAGCGAGACGAGAAAATAGTCAGGGAAGCGTAACAAATGCACCGAAAGAAAAAAATATTTTAATTATTAGCAATGCATACGGTGATGTTAAATATGTATACAAGTTTATTTCAAAATAACAAAATTATGAATCTTAAATTATTTTTTTTTTTTTTTTGTATCAAAACAGTTAAAAAAGACGTGCACTTAGTAATCATGCCTAAATCACTGAAAACATTACTGTAACTTGGAAATATTTGTGTTTTTATAAAAAGAGATGAAATGCTTAACGTTTAAAATGAAGAAATAATATATCAGTATTGTTATTTAGCTGGTTATTGTATTGTTATATAGCGGGTTTTATAGGAATAACTGGTGTTTTGAAATAATAAATAGAGGTCTCTAAACATATGCAATGAAAACTAGTATTTTAAAACCCAAGAAATTTCTGTAGCACACCCGTAAATCCAAAAAAAACTTTTCTCTTCTCCTGTTATTGAGAATCAAAAGTAAAATTATTTTATAGCCATGGTGAAATATGAAAATATTTTGTTCTCTGTATGACAATCACACACATTTACACATGTACAAGTGGTGATAACCGAAGCGAGCAGCGAGATATGTTAGCCGACTCCTGCTTGAGCTGTTGTTGCTGTGCGTCTCGCATCGCTTTGTGCACTCGCATGGAAAATATGTTTTCGTTCCTGGAATACCACACAACTGAGCTGGCAAAAGGGCAAGCAGACATTTCATGTGCCAGGGGGTGGGGGGGGGGAGTACTTCGTGTTTAACGCACGCTTCCATGGCATTAAGACGGTGAAGGGGAAGGGTAAGGGGCTGCAGGTCTGGTCTTTCAGAGCCGAAATCTACACAACAGCTAACAAGGTATAACAGCAGCAACGACAGCCAGAGACGCATCCGTATCCGGATGAGGAGCCAGCACCAGCACCAGGACCAGGACCAGAGCAACATTTTCTTTAAGGCTTCACACGACAAGAACACGGCTAGATGGCCAAACAATTCCATTGGTTCAAGATAGTCCCTTGTCAGAGGAACATGGGACAATAAAACCCAGATTCAAAATGGCTCAATTTTAAGCAACAATAAAAATGCTGCAAGGAATACTTTATTAAACCTTAGACTCTAACCAATTTTTTGTTCTGCCATCTTTTCGCCAATAACGCAAAGTCTTTTACCATATTTTCACTTCACCGAAAGTTGATCAGTGGGTCAGAGCTGATTTACCTTCAAAATACTTTCTACTAAAGAAAATATTTTATAACTTAATAACGATAAAAACACAAGCCAACGAATTAAATTATGTTAATTAGCTAAAAATGTTTAAATACTTCTTTAAACATTATTTTTAGGACAGGATTAAAATTAATTAATTTCATTTTTTGTGACTTTTTGACTATTCTATCACTGGGGTGCTCATTATTAAATCAATGCTAAAGGCTATTCACCTTAAAATTAATTTAAGAATATTTTAAACAGCTTAGAGCTCAGAGGTACCAGCGGAATAAAAATATTATTACTGGGTAACAAAAAAAATATTACTCAAAATATTTTATATTTTGTATATTTAAGTCTTCAAATAGCACTGAAGTTTCGCGGAATAGAACTAGAGTTTTTAAAAATAATTTAAAGTATACACGAAAGTAGGCCATAAGTCCATGTAGTTATTAATGAGAAGATTATACATTTGCAACAAGTTAACCAACTATTTTATTTATAAGTTATTCAATAGAAAAAATACTATAAATAAGCTGACTGCTTTATTCCCTATTTCTGAATACTATCGATCTGCCCACACTAGATGCCCTCGGATGTTGGACTCGTTACGACCACCTTTTCATGTCCATGAGTAATTTTTGGGTGCGAGTCCTGAAATTTAATGCTTTGGCTGTGCTTAGGCAGACGCTGATGGCATGTGTAACGATTGCGATTGGCAGTACTTTGATTTACTGGGCAGTGCGTTGACACAGCGTTCCTGTGTTTTTCCTTTATGGCTCGGAGGTGGGTATCAGCAGGATCAAAGATAGCCTGAGCCCCAGGATCCTCTACAGAGAAGCAAAGTTTTAACTTCAATATACAACTTTTTGGTCAAGCTCCGTGTGAGATGGTAAAGGAAAAGCTTTAAAGTGTTCTTGTTTATCCGACTAAATCTAGCAATAATTTCAGAAGAAATTGAGATATTAAAGTCAAGCATGCAAGCAGAAAGATAGGCCTTCATCTACGTCGCATTTGATTTAAAACAGCGTTCGAACAATATATAAGAACATATTATAAATTAAGTTAACCATATAATATTCATATTTGTATGAAAAGACAAGTTTCTTGTATACGTGTGCTCTCCATCCGGCTTCAGAAAATGTTAAGTGCGAGCAATAAAAATTTCATAAATTCTTCAGCCATGTGCGCTCCATATGCACATCCTCACACCCTCGACAGGACTGCCTTTCTCGTCCTAGACGTCACAGTTGCATAATTAAGTTACCAGGACGAGGACGAGTACAAGGAGCTGCTGTAGGCGCGTCCTTGGAGTTTTATTAACTTAATGTCTGCTTAAACGATGCGTCGCTTGTCGCTCTTTAAATATTTAAAATTAATTCCAGCCCGTTTCCGTGCCGTGCCCAATGAATCAAAATCAAAATCAATTGCCAGGGCCCACAGTTTGCCACTGATGTTGGCGTGCTGATGCAGTGGGTTGCAGGGTGGTGCTGGCTTTTCTCTGGAATGGAATGGTGGGTGGTGTGGTGCAAAAGCTGGTCTAATGTGGTCCTGGGGTTGATACCGTCATTACGGCCACATTGCGGCAGGACATCGGCAAACGACCAGCCAACGATGTGGGCAACGGGTTAGATGCAATTACCTGTGCCTACGTTGATGGCATTAATTATGCAAAACAACTAACGCTGCATGAGGTAGTGTAAGGCTAGGGTGGAGGTACTTAAGTGGAGGGGGAAGGTGGAGGTGGAGGTGGACGGACTGCCCCAGCACGTAAGCCCAAGAGCACAGGTGGCGGACTTGGGCCGACTTCCTGGCCATTGCATGCGCCACCGACGACTGGGCTGCCGTAAATGAAAAATGCAATTTATTTTAACCCAAATCGTTGCCTGTTTTTTGCCCCGTTATGCAATTACTTGCCATCCCCATTAGGGCGATAAGTACAGCTTTGTCTGGCGATTGAGTGCACACGAATCCCCGCTTCTACACTTTTTTGTAGCACACTTCTCGGGGCGTCCGCAAAGAGTTTAGTTAATATTTTGCAGATTTGCGCCTTAGCTGCGCAATTAAGCCAGCCTTTTGGCTTTCGCAGTGAGCACTGCTCAAGGATTAATTCAATAATGGCCAGGAGAAGCGTGCGCTGTCCATTAGGGATTCGTGTGGGGGAATTGTGGAATTGCCGCTAAGCGGATTTGAGTGCAGTCTATGAAATGGCTGCAATTTGGGCTAAAAACCATTTTGGCTAAGAAAAACCCGAGCACTGACAACAAACCAAAAAAAAAAAAAAAAAGAAAAAAACAAAAGGGGGTTGGAACGGAGCGTCATGTAAACGCCGCATGACAAAAGCACACAGCGATAAAAGAAATGGAGGGGAGAACCAAAAAACGAAAGCGAAAAGTGTAATGAAAAGTGAAAGTGACTAAGATGTTTTTCCGAGCTGTTGATGACGCGGGCGAGTAGTAATGTTGACGAAAGCAACAACGACAGCAACAGCAATAATGCTGGAAGCGTTTGCCAAATGAAAATGGCAGCACGCAAAAATGGCGAAAACTGAATTTTGGAACGGGGGGAGGCGGAAAACAGGACAACGGGAGAGCGAAGAAAACGGTGACAAAGATGGCGAACGAAGGAAAAACAAACATGACGAACAGCAGGCGAAAGCAAACAAAGAAAAACGGGGAGGTTGCCACCAAAAGTTGTCTCCAGGGAAGGAAAATGGAAAAGCGGATCTAAAATCTTAAGAGACTCTAATACAAAATACATATAAAAACACAAAATTCCAATAAGGATGGTCATATGTATTATTAAATGTTTCCTACATTTAAAGAGGATTAAATTTGATTGCTACCTTTACGGCGAAAACAATTTCTATCTTATATTTTTGTTAAAGAAAAGCAAACAACAAAACAAACCTAAAATTCCTGTCATATATAGAAAATAAACTTCACTATTGTTTTTCGATTTTTGCGTTAAAGATTTCCTTTAGTTACCTAACTGTTAAATAAAGGATAAGCTCTTTATACTCAAGCACCAATGACAATCTTTTATTTTTTAAACGGAGAAAAACAAATAACGTTTGGACATTCGGGCATTGATGTCTTTACTTGACATCTGTTAATAAATGTTTCGTTAATAATAGTACAAATTTAGTTGTTAAACTTGGCTTAATCAAATAAAAGTGCCAATGAAATTAATTTACAATTACATTTTAATAGTGTATTAAGGAAGGTATTTCGAGGACCCAGAACTTTTCAAGCCACCCACCCAAATAAACACACTCTCAAATCAAATTTGTTACAAGGCTCGTAACACTCGAGGGTTGAGTGCCTGGCTGATATGTTTTCAACTAACTGACTGACTGACTCATGCCTGGCAAGGTGGATATATAAAATATGTACTACGTCGACTATAGTATACACACATGTGGGTTGGACACGGGGGATGTTTTCGAGGGGGGTGTGTTGAATGGGTGTCATTGTCGCCGGTGGCAAATGTGCTGCTTACGGGCCTAAGGGTCCATTAATAAAATGAGTTGGGCATAAATTTCCATTGGCAGCGGTATCCTAAACTCCTGAATTGATGGGGAGCAGTGGGAGGTGGTGGCCTGGATCGATTGAAAAGTGAATACTCCATGCAGCCCCACACGACAATGCCAACACCTTTAAGCGGCTTAGGCAGACCCAGACCCAGACCCGATTCATCCGATTTCTTCTTCTCACATTACAAAAGCCCTCTTCATTAGTTAAGCCCCCTTCTTCTGCACTGTCCTCGTAAACGGATCGTAAAATTTAGCTCTCATCTTAATGCTAATATTATTTTGCCAATTTTTCCTGTGCATGGATGTGTATGTGCCTCTGTTTGACTGACGATAAAGTGTTTTGGCCATCACCTGAGCTGCACAGTCACTTGGCTTTGCCGCATTCAGAGCTGCTTTTCTTGGTACTGCCAATTCCGGTCCGGCTCTTTCACATATCTCGGTGCGTGCTGAGCTGGTTTTATGGCACAAGTTTTCAGTGGCTTAGTGCATATTTAAAATTGGATACATTCAACCTGGCCGAATCGTCTCCCCGGAACGCGACCCATCCCCAAACTGCCTCATCTCCAGCCCCCCGAAATTCCCCCCTTCGAACCAGCATAATGCCGCTTTGAGCTTGCAGTATTTAAACTGATAGCGATGAAAGTTCTAGCACAATGTGCGAGAATGGAACTGCACTGGAAGAAAATGAAGAAAGTCGCAATTAAATCGGAGTTATTTTTTAAAACTCTAGAGGCCTTTAGTTTGGATTGATTTTCAATGTCCTCCTTAAATAAAGCACTTAACTTCTTGTGACTACCAATAACTTCATTAATGTCTTATGGCATCTGTTTTAAATTTACTGACTGAGCAAGCTAGAAAAATTGCCACACTTCATATTAAACAACTTATAAAAATGATGTGTCTTCTTCATATTACAAGACACTTATCACAACAACAACCAATTTTAGGGATTATTTAATTATACGCAGACTACTATTCTATAAATAATTATATATTAAATTTTTGATCAGCAAGAAGGGCGAAATCAAACTGTTAAAGTAGAGCATTAATCTTAAAGCACTGCCATTAATCTACATGTAATATTATGCTTATCCAACCAAAGTTTTTTAGAGCAGTTCTGGGAAAAACCAACATGATGGCCAAAATTACTCGATTTAAATTCTTGTTGTTAACTGCTTTGTTTTTGCTTTCAGAAATTACAAACATTATATTTAAATATTTACATTTTTGGTAAAACAAGAACGCAAATGGCTCGCTTTCATGCCTGATATACAAACGCAGTATTGTCACCATATTTACAGATTAAAATTGAATATTGCACACTTTTAAAGTAATTTAAATATGTTAATTTGTTATCGATTTATACATTCATATGCACACATACTTGTATTTGTACAATTTTTATTTATCGTATTAACTTGATAACTTATTTTTAACCACAACGTGTATTGACATATGAACGATGGAGGCAATAAAATGTTAATGCGTTGTTTGTATTGCTTTTAAGCCATAGCTTAATATTTTTTTCTCTGTTGGAAAAAGGACACCCCCTTTTTGGGTGGGTTAGATGGGTTTTGCAGTGGGCGGTGGTTGTGCTTTCGCTGTCAGTCCATTATCAGTGGGGCTGCAGCTGCAGCTGCAGCTAAAATAGAACTCAGCTTCAGCTGAAGCACATGCAATCCATAAACTTCTCCAGTCGGGGGTTCGGACTAATGTGTTTTTACGGTGCCACCCCCCCTTCCCTCCTCCACTGACACACATATAGTTCCATACTATACCATGCTATATTGCTGCCATACTTCATGTTGGGCTTTAATTCAACGTCTTCGGCTGTCGTCGCTGGCTTCAATTATTGGTGTGCTATTCCAGTCACGTCCCATCGTTCGTGTCTGCTCTTCCTCTGGCCCTCTGATTGTTGCTATATTGCTATATGGCCCCGTTCCTTCCATAACTTTTTGTAACGATTTTTTCGCAGCCCAAGCCCAAGCCCAAGCCCAAGCCCAGGCCAAGCCATGCCAAATATAAAACAACAGTACCAAAAATAGCTGACGAAATTTACAACAATCGCACGCCCACGAGAAAACGAACACACCCCTTTTTTCACGGCCCCATTGCAATTTGTGGCAAATTTCCACCCGTTTTCAGCCTTGTATAGTTCCAGTTTCAGTTGTGCAAAACATTTCTGCTTGTTTTTCGGTGGCAATAAAACGTTTCGAATTAACGTTTGTTGCCAGCAATTGGGACACAAAGGGATCGAGGGGGTTGTAGCTTAATGGGAGCCTTGAGAATGCTTTATTAGCCGGATAAACTTTATTAAAGCGTGAGTTTTGCCGGCGAATTCCAATCATGCGTCGAACGAGTCCTTCCGATGGGATTTGTTGTCACTTTTGTTGAGAAAAGTCCTGCAACAAATGTATATTCACATTTGCTTTCTGCGCAAATCAAATGTACACAAGAAATGGGAGACAAACAATTGGCAAATGAAAATTTTAAACTATACAGCCAGACTTTTAGGAGAGTTTGTTTTATTGTTATTTTGCATTTTCAATTGGAGCTTAGTGGTGGCAAAAGTTTGGGAATAAATTAGTCACATCCCATATGCAATTAAAAGAGGTCTAACTATTTTTGCTGCTGGTTTTTGTTCCCAAAAAGGTATTGATATTATTTTTATAGAGGAAAAGATTTATGTTTGTAACCACTACAGGCGTGCTAAATTCAGTAATATTAAATTTGAATCACACTGTGTGCACTTCACTATGCTATACCTACTATATTTAAAGGGAAATATATAAACCTTTTTTAAAATATTTAATTGAGCAGACTCCGAACCTGGCCACCAAGATGTTTTACCACATCAGCATTTTAAAAGTATCAATTGCGTTAAAAAAAATTAGGTAACATGTAATTAATTTTAAAAAGTGGAGAACAGAAATCTGGAGAAATGTTTAGCTTCGCAAGCCTTTAACTTCACTTTCTTAAAAAGGGAATTATAAATATGCCATATCAAAGGAGCAGACTTCTTGACAAGCCCGATGAATCAGCTATCCATTAGGTCTGCTCGACAGAACGCAACTTCATTAGCAGCTTCCCCTTAAGTCGCTGACGGATGGACCGCTAATGCTGGCACACTCTCGCCTTTCCCGATCCCGATTTCTCAGTTGCCAGGACAATTAACCCGGGAGAAAGGCGAAGGAGGCGGAGAAAGTGCGGAGAAAGTGCGGACAGACCCGGCGATGGACGGCAAGTGTGAGTGCGAGTTAATGAAATGCTGGCAACGCCGACGACAATTGGAATAAATTGCTGGTCCGCCCGACTGGCTCTAGTTCGCCGGGGAAGGTCTCGAGGAAAACCGCAAGCGAGTTATGGCTCTCAATGTGATTGTCATTGCGATGGCCATTGGGAGTGTGGTTTGGCATGTTGCATGTGGCGTGTGGCATGTGAGAGCTGGCGACTCATCAGGCAGAAAGCCACTTTATTCTATTTCCGTTTCCGGCTGTTGTCGCCAGGCGTCCTCCACATCCACATCCACCTTCACCTCCGCCCACTGCCACCCAAACTTTTCTTGGCCGTGTGTTGTTCTAGTCAAGCTGTCGAGTATGTAATGTGTTTCCGCTTGCCACAAGCTGTGGCAGCAAGTGCGTGCCAAGCAGCTGCAGCTCCAGTTCCAGTTCCAGCGAAACCAATGCAAACCCAACACAATCCCAATCTCAGATCCATGACTTGGGGCGTAGTCAGCCTCTAGAAACTCTGGATGTCAGGAAAAGATATAGAAAAAGCTAACCGACTCAAGGATAGTCTACCCCTTATTGCACTATTTTTCAGCAAATAGCTTAATTTATTGTGTATATTATATATAAAATATATATATAAAATATATAAAATTGTCCATTGTCATGTTGTATCAATTGCTTGCATTCGTAATTTTATACATAATATATATTATTTTCTGACAACAAGACCCTAAATTATATATGGTAAACTAGTGAATTTCATCCACTTTTAAAGAAGAAGCGGTTGCTATGATTTTATTTTACAACTTTTTGTTTTAGCAAATATCCAAATATAGGGAGCAATTTCGATATTATTCAAAAAATGTCGATTAGTACAACTTGCTTAATCTTATTTCATAATTATGTAGATTTCATTTTCTAGCTTCCAGCTAAATAAAACCTTCGGAGAGATACCTTACAAACTCTGATTTACAGTCCTTTCAACAACATAAAAAGCACGGCACTAAATAAATTTTAACGTTTGCAAATATGGCCCGATCAAAACTCAATTGGCCCTGGCCAAGTTAATAAACTCTTACTTAAGAGCTGCGGGTGCTGTTCGAATTCATGGACTATGGATCATAATAAAAGCCTTTGATATTTGAGCACATTTCAGCCCAAACAGGTCTTTTCCTGATCATAAAACCCCCAAAAGACAAGCTCGTGCTAGTAGGAAATATAGCGCATATCCGATTCCCAAGGCGGAAGGCGACGTAAAAAAAGGCAAAAGGGAGGAGGTGCGAGTTTGGATGTTGCAAGTGGCTGAGGCAGCCACGCCAAACCAACAAAATGACACTCCAAATGTCAACGTCACCGCGGAGGAAGTGTGGCAAACGGGGCCAGAACAGAACATTGTATATGCACAATAATGATGGCTCCGCTCCATGTCCCCATTAGTCTGGCGTCTCCCGCGCCACACGCACATGCACATTTAGTTGCAAGCCAATCCCGGGGCACGCATTTTTACACTACGGATGGAATGAAGACGTTGACGGAGGCGGCAGCGGCGGCGGCAAGATATATGAGCGTTGCATGAGCCAGCAGCCAAAGTTCTTGCAAATTCCCCGAGTTGACACACTTGGAAAAATGTGACTGGCAGAGAGCGATTCACTTTGCCGTGGATTTGTGTCGTTTGCCCTGGGGATTGTAAAGTGGAAAGGCACAAATATGAATTTAATACGATTATCCAGTTTGCAAGACATGTGGCAGATAGTTTGTTTGCTTCATAACGTTTTATTGGTACGTTGTTTGGAAAACATTTGAAATTAATAATAATATTAAAGTTATGGATGGGAATAGTTCTATTATTGCTAACGACTTGTATTTTTAATTGATGTTTTGTAAAAAAAAACAATGCTCAAAATCAAATTAAAGTTAAAACTTATTTCTTCAAATTTAAGTAAGATAAGTAAGTAAGATAAAGAACAACCATTTATGTTAGTTTCAAAAGGTTATTTTAGAAACAGAAGGTCTCCAAATCGAAATATATATATTAATGTATATATTATATATCTCGAAAAGTAGAGATTTCTGGGCAGGGGTTGTTTAAATAAAGTATTTTAGGAGATACTTTATAAAATGCATGCTTATTTTGATATTTTAAAGGGTCTAAATCTCATTTTGTAAACTTCGGCTCTTCAGTTATTTAACCATTGTTACTTCTTGACCTAAATAAAGTTATTTATAAAATAAAAATATATATTTAAAGAACGCTCTTTTAGGCTAAGAAGGATCTCATGATATCTGAGTTAGCACATATAGTTTCTTCTCAGTGACTAAGTTTTTGGTCAGTGCTTGGGATTTTGTGATAAGTTGGGATTGCTGAGACTTATGCATCTGAAGGCGTTGGGCGAAGACGAATTGGGCACAGAGTGCCAACTGCAGGGATAAGCGGAAAGAGTGATGGCGATGATGCGGAATCTGGGGCAATGGGTAGCTCCATTATTCCGACGCCCTTCCCCAGTTTTCCCTATTTGCCAATGCAGTGGGGTCGGGCAGTCAAGTCAACTCGACGCAATCTGGCCAAGTATTTTCCAATCTACCACTAAATGCGCTTAATAACTTAAGACCCTGTCCGTGTTTCGACACTCTTCCTCTCCATTGCATACTTTATGAGCTGGGATTATGGTCATTAAGGTAGCCGGCGACCAGCCCACATATGGTACATATATGGCATATATATGGCACATGCTAGCAACAGTTGGCGCTCATTTCGTGTGAGTGGGTGGAAGTTGCAGTCTTGGATGGGGTCTCGCTTTCCGTGTGGACCACAAAACGTTTAGCGTTAAGCCGGCAACCAGCATGGGGGTTGGAAGGGAGGTGTTGTGCTCAATTATGTTTTTGGGGCTCCCGCCGAGCTGAGAGTCAAGTGGTATGTATGTCCCTGGCTTTGTCCTTTATCCTTTATTCTTGGCACTCGGACCAAGCCAACTTTTGAGGCAACGTCATCGATGAGTCACAGCCACTCGGAGGGTTGAAGGTTGAGTTCTAGTTTCGGTTTCGGTTACAGTTTGAGCTTTGTTTTTGTTTTTCCGGCCGCTCGTTTGCCAAATTAGTTTCGGGCTAAGCTGGCGGGGCAAAACTTTTATATTTAGACCCGCTGCCCACAACCACTACTACATTTTCATTTCCATTTCCACTTCCACCCTCGACAAAGTGACATGGGCCACCCCAAAAATTATCTGACAAAGGCAACCCGTGGGGCTGAGGACGAGTTCAATGACACGACAACGAGGAGATGGCTGCCTATTTAAGTGTTAGGAGGGTTGGGCTGGCATGGCCAAGTGAGTGCCTTTCTCTTGCTCTCTTCTTGGCTTTCTCTCCCTTTCTCTCTCTCGCCCTGTCTTCCACAACTTTCCCATTTTTCTGAGGGGTGCTGGTTCCGCCCCCACGTTGATTGAGCCTCACAAATCGATTTCCATTGATTGATAAAGCTACCAAGGCAGCGCCGCAAGCAAAATTCGATTCGGAGATATAAAGCAACGATGTGGGGTATTATTACTTTTTGACTTCTTTTTAAGCAAATTTTTATATTCATTTCGCTTATCCTAAAAAGGGTATTACAAAGTATTACATTTTAAGGCAACTGTATTTGGGACTTGGTCATCTTAAATATTCTTTATTCGTAAAAAAAAACATGCATTAAAAACCTTTAAACCAAATAATATAGTTAATTTGGCAAGATAAAAAAATGATTTAACTATGCCACATTATATATTTAAAATATATAAGAGTCCTTGGGACGAAGTTCGTTTTTTTATTGCATACTTCTGGACTCCTTAAGATGTGATTTCAAAATCCCAGCGATTTCTGTGGCATCCCCAATGTGTTACATATTTCTTTAACTGTATGAACTGCGGGAGATAAATAGCCTAAGCCATACCGTTTTCGAATGAAATCGGAAGGAGGGTCCAGAAAGACCCCGGGTATGGTCAAATACTGTGGTTAACTCAATGCACAATGCGCAATCACGATAAATCAATATTAAAAACAAAGTGACAAGCAAAATGCCACGTGTTCTCCGCAATAGGTACTGTGATAAAAGATACGAAGCACTCTAACGAAAACCTGAGGGGAAGAGAAGAATTGAAAGGCAATGGAGGCAGAGCAGGGAGCAAAATAAAAACATTGTACAAATATTCAGAGCACTTTCCACATTCATTTATTAAGCAAACAAACGGGGGGTCGAGGGGCAGAAGGTCGCCCCGAAGGCGGCAAATGGGGGGTGGTGGTGTTCGAAAGCATTAGGTGGGCGGATTCAGATAGCGACAGGCGTCAAAGGTCGGGCCCCTTATTTATTTCCAATTCCAATGCCGTGCCATTTGTCGGGCGAATGTTTCCACACCCCCAATTAAACAAGCGAACGAGCAAACTGGAAAGTGGGTGCAATAGTGAATAGATGCAAACACTCTGATTAATCTTAAGATGCTCAAGTCCCAGTATATTAGAAAAGTTAAAATAATATTTTTTCCCAAGACTAGCTTCTATATCTGGCAACTGTCTTAGTCCTCTAAAAAGTTTATATCCATAAAAAAATTCTTGCTAAGAGAATATTTGGTGCTATAGTTATAAAGTGTAGTTCTGACTATTTTTTAAGTTTGGAGGCTAACGCAACTTTATTTAACTTACAATTTTCACAATTTTGTGGAAAAAAAAATGTTAACACCTGAAATTAACATTGTGAAAACCATAATTAGAAATGTAATTTACTTAATTCCTGGTACTGAAATGAAAGTACCAAATCGATCGGAAGGCTTATTTTAAGAGCCAGTACAAGGGAAAGGGGAAAACTTTAAAGGATTAACAATACAAGACTGCTTCGAGTCATAATATAGTACATGATTTGACCACAACTACAACTATAGTATATCGGGTCTATCGCTTCCACTTTCTCTCCCTTTCTCTGCGGCTTGCAGACGCCATTGGCGTTTTCCGTGAGCCAACGGTTTAAAGAATCGCCCAAAGGCACGTACGAAATGCAGGAACGGGACAAAACGAGAAAAATCAATGGAAATTTATGTGACTCAAATATCAAACATTTTTATTTCCCTTGTCCTTACCATCGGCCGTCTGCCGCAGTATGGATTGCGATATTTTCAACAATTTTTGTACATTTATTTGGGTCCCGCCCTGGAAACCTACGCGACTGCAGCGAGCATTGAAAATTCCCCAAGAGGCCACTGTGCGGGGCCGATAGCCAGTTTAAATTCGTGTGCATTGTGCATGCTTAATTGAGTTGTACCCTCCTCCGGGCTGGCACTTTTCTTTTTCTTTTTCATTTTCATTTTCTTCCTGTTTCTGTTTCTGTCCCTGTTCTTTTACCCTACATGTGGGCGGGATTGGTGGTGGGCGTGGTCACACGTGGCCCTATGTGTGTGCGCTTCAAACAGTTTATCGAAAAAAGCATCCCCAAACCCAAACCCAACTCCACCTCCAACCAACCGAAACAACCCACTCTGTTGATTTAGCCCTGTAAAATGTCCTCGGCCCGTAAATCGCGCACATCGCTTCAGTTGATTTCCATGTCACTGACAAAACACAATTTGCTTTCGCCTTTTGTGTACATAGCTAAATTCTAGATGGGCTATTTCATTCAGCATACAAAACACAGCATCGTTGCAGGGTTGGGGGTTCGAGCAAAAAAGGTTTAAAGGTAGGGATATGTCCGCACTTGTGACTGAAGAGGGCGAGCGTTTGAACAGGCCGACAGGCCAGCAAATAACATGGCCAAGATGATATCTTATCTCAAGAAATCCAAGGGGTGTTGTCACACGCTCCATAGGGATGTTGTTGGAAGAGGAACTGATGGGCACTATTAATATGAAGAGGGGAGAAATGTAGCTAGCTTCGGTAAGCTCAATTATATCCACCCTTTCAGATAAATGTGCTATATGTGAAAACCGACGAGCTTATGCCGATTTTTCTAGATTTTCATATATTTTGGCCAGCGGCAGCTATTTGAGATGGTGCTTAGACTCCCACAAAATTTAAAATATTTAATTAAAACAGTGATACACTATATATCTCGATTGAATATTAAAAACAATTAAGTTATGCCGTTTATCCTATTTCCAAAGGTTCTTTTAGAAGAGATTTATCGTGGTAGCTTTACAACTGACTGACTAATTTGCGAAAATTTGTTGTTTTTATCAAAAATATAAATTGTTTATCAACAATCGTTTCCTTACCTGCGTTAAAAAATGTTAACTAAATTGAATAAATAAAGCTCCATGCAAGGGTATAAAATGAAAATGATGAGCTTTAGGGCTGGTGATCAAATTTGTATTCAGCTGTAAGCCAAAAGGCATTGTCAAGGGAATTGGCTTGTTAAGACCAAAAAGTAAATAAATATATGTCGTTTGTTTAACAATGAAGGGAAAGTAAAGTCAATTAAACAAATGAAATTGTTGTAGTCCGGTAAATCGAACAAACAACAAAAAAAAAGAAAGCACAACGATATTAGTGCCTCGAACATTAAATACCTGGAGTTCACTGACTTGCTTATTGGTTTGCTTAAAAATAATTGGAGAGCAAAACTTGAAAAACTTGAAAAGGCAATTGCAAAAATTTCAAGTCTTAAGTTTTTAAACTGAGCTTGTAAAGGGTATTGAAACTGACGAACAGGCATGCAAGGCTATATATATTTTGTACAGTCCGAAAAGTCACCCTTTGCAGGAATTGATATTCCCCACTGTTCGAAAAGTAGTGGGTATAAAAACCCATTACATTTATTTAATCAGTGCTATTATTTGCTTTCAATGTTAATAATTTGATTCTATTTTAAACCGATTGCTTTGGGGATTTGCGCAAGTAAGCAAAAACAATGCAAAGGGATTTAAAGTAATTTAACAGATATATATATATATATATATATATAAATATAAATAAATATATATATATATATATATATATATATATATATATATATATATATATATTTAGGGCAGTGCCACGCTATAAAATACATTTGAATTATGCATTTAGACCCCTGAAGTATACCACAAAGGGTGGGAACAAAAGTTAAGATAAACTTGGCAGCGGCCCTCAGAAAAGTCGTATACCCCTTGAACCCATTCCGGGCTCATTGGTGTCACTTAATGCTTTCGGAACTTACGAGCCCTTTCATCCATATTCATCAGGGCCCAGGATGGGACAAAGCTGCCCAGGACAAGCAACAGTTCTCGGGTTGAGTTCATAAGGCGAGTGAGAAACTATTTTTATTAATTTTACAAATGAACGCTTTGCTTTCCAATTCGATGTGGCTCCAGAAGCGACCGCAATAAGCCTAAATTCCAAAGCCCACAAGACCACTCCTACACCTCGCCATCATCATCATCATTATCATCACTTTCATCGTTTGGCGTCGTTAGGAGAAAGTTTAGCAGGCCGCAGAAATGATTGCTGTCACTGATAAGGCGACTGATGGTTGGGCGTTGGGGTTGGCAAATGGGAAATGGGAAACGGGGGGAAAAGTTTATACTACTACTTTCGGTTTTAATTTCGCAAATTGCATTTGCCAATGTTATTTATTCAATCCACTTGCTTCTTTTGACCAACGAGGAACAGGTGCAAGTGGCTTCGCCGCTTGGACTGTCACATCCTAGCGATGAAGCTCGTTTATTAACACGATTCTGGTTGCGCGGCTTGCTACCATATAAAATATACTTGGCTGCCACTTCAGTCCTTCTACTCCTTGGATTTTCCCCCATCAACCAGCTCTAATCGATTTTTGATGAGATTTTTGTATTCAATTTGGGGTTTGATACGTAACGAGGTACGCATCGCGAATGGTGGCAGCTTTAGGGGGGTTTCAGGAGGGTATCAGGGGGGTTTAAGGGAGTTTCAGGAGAGTTTTGGGATGTGTAAGGGAGTTTTAATGGTTTCAGGGTGTTTCAGGAGTTTCAGGGCGTAATAGGGAATTTTGGATGGGGGAGATTGAAAGTTTCCCTAAGTGTAGGTATAAACGGGGTGTAGCTCCCGAGGAAAGATGAAAATTCAAAGCTGGGGCAGGAAGTGGAAGTGAAAAAGATTAGGGGGAGGGCTTAGCTGAACACTGAACGCTGCCAATGACATAATTCTGCACCGCTTTTGTTTGAATTGCCAATGGAAGGGGCCGCTAAAGCGAGGCTAAAATGGTCGGAGAAACTGGCGGGAAAACTAACCAAACGCCTTCGGCGGTTAAGTAAGAGCAAACGGATCTTTTTTTGTTTGGCTTGCATTCGCTTTAGCTCGATTTGATTTACGCAGTTGCTCTCGTAACTGGTCTAAGGATTCTCTGCAATTCACTTTTACCAGCAATGACCTCCCCCAATCCGCCAGGCCCTCTTATTATTTTTAGGGATTCTTTTCAAAGTGTGGGGTTCTTATGATTCCTTTAAATTTTCTTGGGGAAGCTCAACTTAATGTCGTTGTTGGTTTTTTTTGTGGAGTGGAAAATAAAATAATAAAAACAAATTCTAAAGGATGTAAGGTTAAATTGTAAGTTTTGGCCTAGGCTCTCTTACCTATTTTACAATGTGTAGGTATATAGTTTTTATTTTCAGTTAATTTAATATGACGTATTAAACGTTCTTCTTTCTCTGAGTGTATGAAAATTCCTTGGGAATGATTTGTATGGCCTTAGTAATGGAAATAGGTCACCAGTGCGTTTATCCCTTATCCATCGATTTCTGTTCTCCTCTCGACCGTAATATTCCACGCTGTCTATCACACAATCCCATCTCGTTATCCCTTCTTACTACTTCTATTTTTTTCGCCATTTTTCCCATCTTTCGTCAGTGTCGCAGTCTTAGTTTCGCATTCGTGCAAATCACATTAGTCGGCGTTGAATCTTGGCAAAAAATCAGAGAGCAGTGAAAGACTGATTGAGCCTGAACTTCGCAGATAGCTCAACTCAAGGATCCGCCAGTCCTCATGCCACCCGTACTCCTTTTCCTCATTGAAATTGGCAATTTCGTTTTCATTTAACGCTGACGAAATGCATTTCCTGAAATGAGCAGCGAGCAGGACGAAGCCGGAGATGGAGTCGTGAAAAAGGGTCAGGGGATGCAGGATGGAGGCACAGATGGAGAAGCTGGCACAGGAGTCCACTCCTCTGGCTTTGCGCAATGTCAAACGCTGCAGGGACGCAAGGACGCAAGGACGACAGCCGGAAGTGCAGTACGGCCACTGGGCAATGGCAATGGCAATGGCAATGGTAATGGCAATTGCCAGGGTCAAAGGGGCACATTAAGTTTAAAACATTGGCATGGACTTGAGCCCAGTGCAGTGCAGCCGGGTGCTCTGCTTTTTTGCAGCAACATAAGACGGCCGGGCCAACATATGTCAAATGACTGTCATTTCTCGTATCCCGGACCTTGCCAACTGATTAAGGCATTCTGGCTAATTCCGTTGCACCTGTGACACGACACTGAATGCACTTTAATTAGTCTGCTCCTTGTGACTTTGACAGGACGATAACGAATGGATGAAAGGTCAGGCAAATACGGGTTCAAAGTCAATTGCTGTCCAACATAATGTAAATGAGATAACTAAGCCCTGTGAAGCCTGTCTTTAATGGCAAGAGCTTCAATGGTTTGTGTTAAGCAAATAAAATTCAATAGTTTCTGATGCGCAACTAATGGATACAAGTTTTTTTTGTGACATTATACCTTTTATCAAAAAGGGATAGCCTTAGTTGTAAAGCAATGCTTCACTTTCCCTGAATTTACCGGCAAGAACTCCTTGGGCTTGGGTTTCGTAAATAATACGTGATAGTTTCTGATGCGCAACTAATGGATTTCAGTTTTTATTTGACAAAAAGACCTAAAAATAAGTTAAAATAATCAAAAAGGGATAGCTTTTATTGAATTTTTCCCGTCGTTGATGGCGCGACATAAAGGGTTTTGGTGTCGTAAATAAAATATGATAGTTTCGAATGCCCAGCTAAAGGATTACAGCCTTTTTAAGACTTAGAAATATTTTGAAATGGTTAAAAATAAATAGCTGTAATTAATTTAGTCCCCTTGATAGTGGATAACTTCTTGCACACTAATGATACCCGTCTAATCCGCTGACCTTTTTTACTATAAGTGTAATAGAACTTTACGTAAATAATTTTGGTTATTTCACGCGATATTTATCAATTTTGGTATTATTGTGCACTTCACATTTTCTGGCGGCGTCAAAGTGTAAAAATGCACAGTTTTATTTGCACGGATTCTTTCAAAATCACCTATACTCCCAACTCAACTATTAAATTGCATATAAAGTATTCTGATCCCCCCATTAGACATACAAAAAAAAACCTGTTCCGCAGTTGGTTTCCATTTCAAACCCTCGTTGTTCTTTATTTCGAGTGGTCTTAAGTTCCCACCTGACTTTTCAGAATGCAAGCTTTAATTCCCCTTCAGAAGGAGCTGCATAAGTTTTGTTCGCTTCGCTTATCTTCAGCAGAAAAGGGGGAGAAAGAGATTTGTGTGGCTCAGCTCGAACTACAACCTTAGTCCTTAGTCCCCCCCATCTGACCTCAAAACTAAATCGAAACTTGCAATTGCAGTTGCAGGACAATCTCGGTGTTATCCTTCCGTTGTTGTTCCTTCCTCTGGCCGAAGTTTGTGCGGCTCGTAAATTGGTGAGTCGGGGAACACAACAATTCAAATAGAAAACCAAATACGTTTCCGATCTCAGAATCGAATGCCAGTTCTCCATACGCGTGCTTGTCATTTGTTATTTATCTTTGGGTATGCATTTGTGCGAGATGGGCAAACTTACCGAAAATCCTCGAGTTACAACATGAAACAAGTCGATGCCGGAGACACCTGTGTGAGAAAAAAGCGCAGAGGAGAAGAAATCCATTAGTACAGTGCTCGACAGTTCATTATAGCCCCCTCAAACCTCCCCCAAAAGTATTAATGATGCAACTGTCAAAGTTTTCGGGCAGAGACTGTACCTGCTAATGAGGCAACTCCAGATTCGCCAGGCTCTCCCTATATTTTTTGGGTAAATTGAAAAGAATTAATGACAGCCCGGTGGAGTCAGGTGTAGACTTTTGCCACCGCGTCAAGGACAGGCCAAACATATCACGTAAAACATTAAAATGTTGCCCAGCCAGCAGAGGGGAGAGTGGAGCAATGAGATGGGCAAACAATGTTTGCCTTTGCCAAACGGAAATGTTGTTAAGGAAAATGGAAAAAAGTAAGGGGAGCGCAAAAAAAACTTGGAATGAATTAATAAAATGGAGTGCGGTGCGTTGGGGGTGGCAAAGAAAACAATTAAAAGAATTTATTGCTCCAGTTTAATGAATTTTCAGCTTGTTTGCACGCACACACATGCCAAGTTCCTGGGTTGGGAGGCTGCCAGCTCGGCAGATTCATTCAACCATTTGATGCATAAGGGGACTAGAGCTTGAAGGTTAGAGGCTCGAAGGCCTAAAAATGGCGCCACAGGTGTAAAATGCTTATAAATCTGCGGGCCCTTTGTCTGCGTATGTGTGTGTGTGTGTGAATGAGAACGAATGTTATTGTTGAACATTGCTTAATGAAGTTTTGTTTTTTCTCTCGTCCAGAATTCAGGATTTGAGCAGCTGCTTAGACAGGAATTGATGGGCAGCCAGGAGATATGTTGCAAAGAGCGAACAGAGATGAGCCAGCTGAGACGCAGTGTTTACCGAAATCATTTTTAATGGTCCTGATGAAATGCTTTTGTTTCGCATTTATCCACCTTGGCCCTTTTTGTTTTGAATTTATTTGCGCAAAGGCAATTAAGAAAGCTGCCAGGAGAAGCCAGTGTTGGAATGAGGTGCGACCGTATCAGATAGTCAGATGGTGTCGGTTCAGTTCCACCTGCGAAAATTTAAGCCCCAACTAGTACTTGGAAAAAAAGAAAATGTGCCTTTTAAGCTATACATTTTGTAGAAAAAGTACTAGGGTTCGGAATTTACTAAAAAGAAAGGTGTCTAAAAGTATACAATGAAAAAATAACGTCGTTTTTCAGAATGCATCGCAAGGACTTTTGTACTCAAAATATAATGTTGCATACTCTTAAACACCTTGTTAAGTAATGTCAACATCCTAGTTACTTCTTTGGCAAACCCGTTAATATGTTTTTTAATTTAAATATTTTAAATATATACAATAAAATATACATAAATTTCCCTGTATAATAATCATATAATAATCTCCATTTCAAAACCCGCTATAAATTCGAACAAAACTATTTAACCCTGTAAAGAAGGTGTCTCTATGACTATTTAGTCCACTAGTACACAAGCTATCAATATAATTAAGATTGGCGCAAGGATGGATGACATTTCAACAAATTATTGATTCAAAAATTAAATTTCTTTTTAATTGCAAAAGACATTGCGACAAGGTGCATTTAAGAATAAAAGGCAGAGTTTCGAAAATAATCGGAAGACAGATCAAATTACAAACCGGGGTTTATGAACATAGCTTTTCTAGTCGGAATAGTAATTGTAAAGGCCAGAAACTCAAGCTTAGAGACAAGAACGTTATAATCGGCTAGGGATTGTTGATGAAAAAGCTTGTGAGCTGGTATGCGACGCTTTTTCGGCTTCTTTCCAGCCTTGGTTAGTAAGAAAAGGGGCAGTTGGTGGGAGGAAAATTGAGGCCTGAAAGTGAATAGTGAACGTGGACAGGAGGGCGTATTAGGTGCGGTCTTGGCGTCTCCAGGCTTCAATTATGGAACAATAAACAATTTGCTTGGCCCTTCCTTGTCATCTTTTCCGTGTCCTTTTTTGCCTGGCGGCTGCTGTTGTGCTGCAAATTGGCTGCGACACTCGACCCCCTGCCCTCCATTTTCAACCACTGCCTGGCTTGTTGTCACCGCCATTTTGCCGGAAGCAGATCTTTGATAATTTTGTTGTGCCACCTTTTATTTCATTTTATACCATTGCAAGGTATAATCATTTCTGTGAAAACTTTACAAGGCAGTAGAGGACACATTTCTGACGCTTCAAAGTATTCAGAAATAAGTCTATCAGTTTTAAAACTATAAAGATACAACTTTCCCAAAAGTCTTCGTTCTGATTCAGAAAGTATATAAGTCAGAACATTCCGAATGGGACGACTATAACATAAAGCTTCCAAATATGAATATATTCCTTTACTATTTCATATAGCCAGTTTTGGCAAAGGTACTAGTTTTTTAGATCTAAGTAAGGTAGAAGGTGTTTGAGAAAATAAGTACTTTGTTTAGGTAAAAGGTACACAATTTGTCAAGTATCTAGGTAAGGTAAAAACTAATTTAATATTTAATTTTTCTATTGGCTGCAAGGGTATTCAAACACCCGCTTGCCGACATTGCTTCCTATCTTGTTTGTTTTTCAATTTTCTGGTCTGCTCCTGCCAGCATAACTTTGATAGCATACAAATTTTAATTCCGTCTGTTTTGGTTTTTGGCCTTGCCTTTCAGCGGCAGACAGCAGATCTCAGTTCTGCCCACTTTCACTGCACTATTCTCTTTTATTCCATCGCCAGCAGGTTGTTAATTTATTGGAATCCAGTTTGAGCTTGGCAACTGTTCGCAGGGCAACGGCTGAGGGAACTTGGCCTTGGCAGCGGTGTGTTGTATTGGTTATTGATTCGGTCATGCTACCTATTTGGCATAGAAACCAACCCACATCGTCTTTGATTTCCCTGAGTTCAAATTTCTGAAAAGAGCCGTACTGGCTTACAGCTAAAGTATTTAGAGCCAGTAGTAACAATTGAAATGAAAGCTTTGAAAACAATAAGCCATTTTAAGTCTTCTTATGATCGTGAAACATACTAAGCAGCCTACAGAGCACACAAATTAAAATGGCAAACAGTTGGGAAATTGAAAGCTTGTATTTTATTGTCATCCCAATTGATAGCAATTGTTCATCCTTATATTATGTATTAAAAAAATAGAGGATATAAGTGATAAGACTTATGAAAACTACGAAAACTAATTTTTAAGTTAAGGGCCGGATTTTTTAAAAGGTATATTTATTAATGATTAAAAATCAACTGTGGTTATTTTAATATAATATGGGCTGGGAAAAATAGTTTCAATAAGCAGATATGAGAATGCAAAGGTATTTTAAGTTTTTTTCCCTTTATTCAGTGAGAATAAATGGCTTGTGCTCATTTGCTTTTTAGAAATTTGCGCAGTAAAATCCAGGCCAAAGGCAAAAGTCAATTTGCCAAGGTTGTCTGACTTTGGTGAAAAAGAAGGAAAAAAGGAGAACTACTCGTAAATCTTTGCACTTTTCACTTGGCACTGACCACTGCCTTCCTCCCACTTTTGTGGCCTTAAATATTCATTTGTCGGAGTTGAAAAATTGAACGATTCTCGATTTTCGATTTGGATCCAGATTCGGTCGTTTTTTTTTTCTTTTTCGAACAGTACAGCTTGGGTGTGAACTAAAAAATGTCCGTGTGGATGGGCGGTGATTTTCCCGGTCACTTTTTGGACTTTGTAGTGGCCCGATATCGACGTTGGCACAAGCATCGATGAGGTGAGGATATTAAGCCTTGATTTATGCAACGATTTCTTTGCGCAACGTGTTTATCGAGCGCCTCTCAACACAATATTGCAGCACAAAGTGCTGTTCTTCAAGGAAGTGAAAAATAAAAAGGAAAGTTATATACAGGGCAACCTCTTCCAAGTTGAACTTTGCAAAGCCTCCAAAATTTATCTCAATACCCCACTCTTCATGTTTGATCTCTCTCAGCTCGGGCTGAAATCTAAAAAAAAAAAATTTGAAATTGCAATGTAAATTTTAATTTGTGTCAGCAGACAAAAAATAACAATTAGCTATGTAGTTTTCTATTTTCTCTTAAATAACTATTGTTTCCACATACTAGCTATAAAACCTAGGATTTTAAAATCATTTATAAATGTGTCTAAAAGTATGCTATGAAAAACAGTAATTGGTTCTTCACTAAAAATCCATCGCACTTTCGTACTTAAAACATGCGGCTGCATACTTTAAGAAGGTTATAAATGGTGTTTTCCATACATTACATTTTATTCAACTGTTAGAGTTGCTAAAAATTAAGTTAACTTTTCTTTACTCGTATTAAGAACACTCAAACGGGGAAAACATTCCTTTAGGTGGACTAAACAATGAAACCCTTATTTTGCTTAACACGATGTTAATGGATTTGTTCTAAACATTTATAAACAGCCTTGTTTTGAAAATCATATAATGCAAAATGCACCAAAAACTGAGGACACTTTACAATATGCGCTGGATTTAACTGCTGGGAGACAAAGAATGAGATTGAGATGGGAAAGGCAGCTAGTTGCAGATGGTATATGGCATATGGGATGTGGTTGAATGCCTGGATGGCTTGGTGGCCTGGTTGGTTGGCTGCTCCCACGAGTGATGAATGCTGCGAGCTGGAAGCTGAAAGCTGGGAGCCTACAGCTAAAAGCTGGGCGATTGCATTTTACTCAACTTAACTGGGGCGCAGGATAACACACAAGAGTCTGCCGTTGTTGCGGCCTGTGCAGATGTTGCAATACAGCAACACAGCCATACAGCAATACAGCAATACGGCAATACGGCAATGTTGCAAGTGAGAATGCATCATTAAAGCAGGAAGGCCACGTGTTGCTGGCGGAAGGAGCGAACGGGGCACTCGAGCCGCAATAACCCACTGGGAAATGGGTATACCACTCTCGGCGGAGGGGAAACCATGTGGCAAATGAGGCTAAAACACAAGTGAAGCCAAGCGAAACCAGAAAAGACGTACTCGTTTCGTCTCCATTTCTGTCTCCATCTCCATCGCCATGTCTCCATGTCTCCATGTCTCCATTTCCTTTGCCAAGTGGCAGTGATGGATAGATGCCGGCAATGGATGGAACAGGACAGCAGTCAACGTTCATTTCCTAGCCAAGAAACTAATATTCAAGCCAGGAGTAGAGTGCAGAACAGCGAGAAAGATGTACATGCTGAAAGCTGTACGCCCGACTGAATTTGTTGAAACAGCAAGATGGAGTTATCAATGAGCCATTTCGGGCAGGACATGTGTATTATATAAGACATGGAAAATATTAGTGGTTTCGTTTCATAAAGCCATTTTAAGATGTTATTTTTATTTTGACATAAAATAATTGTATTGTATATAATAAATTTTAACCCCTTTTCGATTAAGTTTCATCGCTTACCTCATTTTGTAAACTATAAATGTTGATTTTACTAATTTTCATACTACCATCACACTTGCTAGTTGAATATTCCAAAACTATAAAAATAAAATATTTTGACATGAAATAAATATATTAAAGATTGGCTGAGATTTTATACAATAAGTTTAAGCCTCCTTCGATTACATTTCATTACGTACTTATTTTCTCAAAAAATTTTAATGAAAATTTAATCAATAAATGTTGATTTTATTAATTTTCTTATTTATGACATTATTATATTCATACTATTTATCACACTTGATAGTTGAATATTCCGAAACAAAACTATGTGAAGCAAATAGGTGACTACTACATTAAATTCCAAAAACCAAATGCTTACAAAAATGTTGTCGTTCCCAAGTGGCTAAATAAACAGAGAAAATTGTAATTTTATAAGCCAACCAAGCCAGTGCCATGTATTTTTAAGAATATTTACCGACAATTTGTCACCTGTGTGGCACTCTAGTAGGATTAAGGACACGCCTCGGGTCACGATGACTTAAAACGCTCGGCACAAGCAAAACAAGTGAAAATTCAGGCCGAATATATCAAAAACTGTCCAAATCTCAAAGTGATTTCTTTTCTGGGTGTTCTTTTTCTCGTTTAGTGATTCTCGTGTTTAGCTGGAAGTTGCGATGTCTAAGCCCACTCCGTACACTTGGCGAAGGCCGGACTTCCCCGGCGATGGCAGCGATGTGTCCTGGAAGGATCCCACCCTGCTGGTCATCTGCCAGAAGGCCGACGTGGACACGGCAATCCAGCCGCTCCTGCGCTCCCTGAAGCAGCCCTTTGCACCTGGCCTGGTGGTCAGTGTCTTCGTGCACGAGACGATGCGCGAGGGCTTCTGTGGGCGTGTGCGCGGCTCCATGGAGCACATGCACCGCCAGGCGGCTGGCCACGCCCACTACCGCCAGGCCGTCGAGATGGTGGACTGCCTGCGGGCGGAAGTGGTCGGCATGCTGACGCCGGACGACATCCGCTTCCGGTACACGATGGCCCACGACTCGCCCATGATCGTGTGCGAGTTCGACCACAGTTTCTTCGGCGTATCGAGGCCCTGCGCGATGGTGACCCTGCACACCTTCCGCCACGCCTCCGAGCTGCCCCGCCTCCTGGCCAGGGAGCGGGTTCCGTTCGTAAGTGGCGCCATCTGGGGCGCTAAGATGGCCACCGTCTACGAGGCGGCCCTGTATTTGGACCTCGCCGTCGTCTACATCAACTGCCAGGGGATTCCGCTCACTCCCGTCCAGGAGTTCCTCCAGGCAAAGCAGCCGCACGTGGTGCTGGCCAGGTACCACCACTTCGAGGTGATTCTGCATGCTGGCCAGCACCGGGTGATTGTCTATCCGGCCAAGGTCATCTGGGAGCCACCAGTTCGGGAGCCGGCGGGAGCTCAGGACCATCCAGCCTCGCAGGGTACCAAGGACATCACCCATGGGGTGGCAAAGAGTAAAAAGCGGGGCCACACCAAGATTCGTCTCACATCGTTCTCAAAAGATTAAATAAAGTGCAGAGTAATGAAAGAGTAACTATCAGCGAATGTTTATCTATTAAGCTCGCTCTGTAAAGACTTGCCTAAAAGCTTTTAAAATCTGGAGAAATTGCAGGCTGCTTAAAAGCTTGTGTATCAATTTTGCTACAGCTTTGATCTGGTCAATGACCGATTGTCTTGATTGTAAACTAAACTTAAGTCTTTGTCTGCAGACATTCTGAAAATAGTAGCCAAATTGTAAAGTATTCCGATAAACGTATCAATTATTTTTAGTCAGGTCCATCTGTCCTCTAATTTGGCTCTAAATAAGTCAAATCCTCAGGAATAATACAAATTTGTTGGTAAGTGTAATTAAATTGGTAACATTTTGATTTGACCATTTTTTAGCATAAAATATCTGATTACCAAATGCCAAAAAGAATTGGAACCAAAAAGTGTAAGTCGAACTGTTTTGTTCTTTGTTTTGACTGGCAATTTCACAGGGAATTTTATGATGATCTCAGTGAGGTACGACATTCCATGTTTAAACTATTATTTGCAGGGTTTTGGGCAACAAATCTAAAAATTATTTTTGGGATCAGGACTTTTGGCTACAGTTTATAAGAGTTTGTTGTATTAGAGGTATATCTTACTTAAATTACTAATCTTATATATTTAAAACATTATAATTGCTTTACAATTTGGAATAGTTTTTTTTTTTTGGTCAATACGATTAAGACTCGTTGATCATTTGTAAGTGGTATCTGTATCCAAGTCTTTCGTTTTTTCTCCCCTTACCCCTCTTTCAAATCCGCAATCGGGGCCTTCAGAAGCGTCTCCAAGCCATAAACAACAACCGACGCGTATGTAAGTGGGCGAGAACACAGAAATAGTTCAAGTGCCTACATTCGGCAAGCCAAAGCACTTAGTCGTGTGGCGCCGCTAGCCCTAGAACCACCCACCAACAACCACCCACCACCCAACACCCATCTCGCTTAACCCACCACCCACTTTTATGGCCGCTCCACATCTATCCGCGATTTTCGCAATGAGTTTCACTTAACTTTTGCGTCACTTAAATGTAATTTGTCGAACTTTTTGGCGCAGCCTTTGGGCTCTCTGTATATGTGTGTGTATGTGTGTGTGTGTATGTGTGTGTGTGTGTATGGGGGCTTGGCACATTCACATTGGTGTTGTATATGTGTAGCTGTTGTTGCCGTTGCCCATTCGATTGCATTCGCTGGCGGCATCGCTTCGTTCGCCACTTTTGAGTGCATTTCAGTGTAATCAAGCGCCCACTTCACGAGTACCCCCTCCCCCTCCCCCTCCCCCAATGGGAAACCCCCATTTTGAAACCCTCACTCTGTTGCAGTTTCATGCTTTTTAGCATTTCATCATTTGTTGCCAGCTTTAGCCTGCCTCTCTATTTTTTTGTTCACCATTTCGATTTTGTGAGCCTACAGAAAGCAAAAATGGGGAGAAAGTGGGTCTGTGGGGCGGTGGGCTTATCCCAACCCTCATGCATTGTTTTCATATTTGCCACCCCCTTTTTGGCGCCTGGCCGTGTTTGCGAGTGGCCTTTTAATGCAGCCGCTTAGCGCGCGTGTTGCAACTCGAGTTGAGTTGAGTTCAGTTGGGTTGAGTTGAGCTGAGTTGTTGCCGCCGTTCTGTTTCCCCTGCCGCTGGCAACGATATTCATTATTTATTTCGCTGACCCAGTTGCCGCCGCCTGGTCCATGCCCTGACCCAATTTTTCCAGCCAGTCAGCTTGCTGCAGTCCGAAACGGCGCGAAAAAAACAACGAACCCTCAGCGATGCGACATCCTTTCGATCGAACAGAAAGTCCAATCAACTCGGATAATCACTTGGCTTGGGGAAAAAGCAACATTTCAAACGAAACATGCTTCAATTTGGACATGGTTCACAAGGGCTCCATGCAAAACCAGGCTGATTCAAACTTTGCCCTCTGTAGCAGGAGTAGTACTTAAATACAGCACTAAACTTTATTTAAGTTCATTCCTTATTTACATTAACTAGATAATTTTGTTCTTTCTAGCCCAGCTTTTTGGTTATTCGATATTAAGATTCCTTATTTATTTTGTCGGTATTAGACACAAGAGACAAAAAAATAATCGACACAATTATTAGCAACAAACTGTGGTCAGTTAATTAAGAATAAGATAACCAAAATCAAACATATCCCAGATCTATTTATTAACCACCACTTAAACTGTCCCTTTCAATCGAAATACAATACTGCAAACACGGCTGCATATGCTGCTCAATTTGCCCTAGGAGCATTGACTTCAAAGTTGAAGTCTTTGATCTAAGACTCAACTGAGTGAAGGAGCAACAACCATTGCCATGACACAAGTTGGCAACGAAACTCTAATTCTCCTGTACAAAAGAAAAAAATTACATGATTAAGGTGAATGCTGGAAGAGGAGTAATGCTTGGAAAGAGTTCAAATCGGATTGAAAGCTACTCGAATGAACCTGGAGGCAGATCGGGACTGGGGACTTAGTGCTTCGAGGAGGCATCCAGCGGGAATTAAAGAGGAGGGAGCGGCAAGAAAATTGGATTGGATGGACAGCATCAAATTGAGTGGAAGATATTGTATTAGAGGGGATAACACGACGGGTCATGTGGGGCGAGATGACTGCCTGGGACAGGACAGGATAGCTGAAGTCAGAGATGAGCGAATAAGCGAAATGAAAATGACTGACTGCCAACGAATCCAACTGAATTTATCCAGCCCGTCCTTTGCAAAGCTCCGCTCGGGGCAACGAGATCCTTCCTGGGACAATTACAAAATTTAGATTATGTTTTCCTTGTCTTTTTTTTTCATTTTTTTCCCCTCTGTTCCTGCCACAAACAATGCAGGCTGAATGGTGGAAGTGGCATGGGCTGGATGGCTTGGTGGCATGGTGGCTTGGTGCTGATTGACAGGAAACAACGCCAACAAGTTGTTGACGGCGCTGCCACAAAAGGGGCGGCATGGGCGGAAGGGGGCGTGGTGGGAGCAGCTGTTGCCCAAGCCGGTGCTGAATTAACTTGCATTGTATGAGGGCAGACAAAGCCTCTGGACGCCTGGCAAAAGTTGGAGGCAAGACAGAGGATACTATACCTTAATATACAAAAAGTGAATAGGACGGTGGGAATGTATAACTGAGGGGCAGCTGCTCGGCAACTTATGCAGCGAAATGTTTGCATCGTTCGCTGTCATTGTGCTACGGCGTTTAACAGCACCGTCCCGCCCACCTTTGCAACTTTTCGACGACCCTGCCCCCGGTCACATATTCCGTTGCATCTCGGAAGTTCGCACACTTCTACTTACAAGGCACACTAAGTTTGCTTCTTCATGGCCTGCACTGCGAACAATTTTCGATTGTTATTAGCTATGTGTGTAGTTCGTGAAATATATTTTATTTAGTTTCCATTTTAACATTCCTATTTTTTAAATGATTTGATTTATTTGATTTATCTGGAAACGATACATTTATGCTTGACTTTTGTCCCTTAAATATAAGTTTCAATTGAAATGTCAATTTAAAATGTCCGCATGTGTCATGATTTACATATTATTTTAGTCTTCTGCCTTTCACAGCAAATATTTGATGCAAATAACTTCTAAGCATTTTCTTGGCTGTAAGTGCTCTCTAAGTATGTTTAAAATACCGTTTTGATATGTTAGGAGTGTAATTTGAAAGATTTCTATTTGACATTCTGCTCTTTTAATTTGTTAAAATAGATAAGCTGTAGAAAAAATGTAATCATCATCGTCATGAATAAAAAAATTGAAATATGCTTAATGGATAAGAAACCAGAGAAATAGTAAAAGTTTTGAAATTCCTCAAAAAGGTGACCAAAAAGGTGACTTCATTCTTAGATTTTAGATTTATACACCTTTTTGACCGATTTGTGGAACGCACTATAAAATAACGTCAACTTTCAAAATATAAATGGATTTTTAGATTTGAAATGTATACATTTACACGCCTTTTGAACTTATTTGTGGCACCTACAACTTTAAATGTTTGAACTAGTTTTCTATGGCATACAAATAAGCATTTAACCATATTATAATACCATATGCAGGGATAATAACATAAGCAAGCAGCATGGACAAATTCAAAAGATTGGTGGGGGAGGGAGTCAAGTGCCAATTGTGATGGAATTTATTTGTCGGTGTGTCCACATTGATGCTCGGATGCCGACGCAGTGCAGCCTGGCAGCCTGGCAGCCTGGTAGCCTCCTGGAGATAGCTGGCCAAGTGCTGGCCAATCCGCCGTCCTCGAGGAGGAGTGCCCACCCGGCTTCCAAGGACTCTTCTTTCAATAGCTTTTCACTCGGATGGACCGGCGAAGGTGAAATCGGAGGAGGACGTGGTCGTGGGTGGTTGGTGGTGGCTGAACGGAGGTTGGCAGGTAGCAAACTTCTGCTCCACCGCCCATGCCGCTGGCCAGGTGCTGTTGTCACTGTTGTACGGAAACACTACAAGGATAATGGCAGCGGCAACAAAAACTGCTCCCGAACAACAATGAGTGGCTGCCATGTTGCAAAAGTAATTCAATTTGACTTTTTGTTTTGAAGCTGTCGAGTGGCACAAGGGATGCTGCAGTACTCGAGGATTGGCAAGAACAACGCCAGCTGGCCAAGAAACTTTTCGGAGGCGGTGGGGTAGGTACTGGTGCTGGCCATGACGGTGTATAAGCTGCACTTTCGACGGCCTGCCAGAGTGGTCGAGAGCGTCAATTGATTTAGTCATTGAGTTATTGCCGGCCATTGCTTTCACTCCACCTGCACCACCCCCACCACTTCTGCTTCCAACCACGCCCCTCCAAGGGCGGCTATTTTAGCTGAAGAGACCCCTTAAGATATCCTGCGATATCCGAAACGAACGATGACCAATCGATATTAGTATCAATAGTTAAGCAATGTGATCGTCTTTTGATATATCTATATTTCAAAAGGTATTCTCGTTTTAAATTTTTTAAATAGTTTACTTAGCCGATATTTATATCGATATTAAAAAATATTGTTATATTTTTGTGCGATATATATATATATATCGCCATTTAAGATAAAATCGATACGAAGTCTATATTTACGAAGTTGATATTTGTAGCAAAGCGATATTTTCGATATGATATTAAAAACGATATCTTCACATCGAAGTGCTCATTTCGATAGCTTGTAATAGTTTATTGCCATGTAGCAGCGTAGTTCCTAAAAAGTCTTAAAATTAAAATTTGACATGTTGCAGTGCCCAAATTTCTGTTTCTTCAAGCTTATGTTTAGGCAACACATTTTGTCTCCATCGTTAAACAATGGATCTCCATGGAACATATTAATCTAAGCACTCAGCACTGGCAAAACACCATCCAGCTTGGAGATCTGAACACTGCCATTGAAATGCTGTGCAATTAATGCTCGAAAATGTTGTACGTGGGCATGCCAATGCGGCATACTGTTTTAGTCCCCTGCCCAGCCATATGGCGCCGCAGTCTATCATTGGAAGGCAAATCACAGCCGGCCCCATATTAATTAAATAATAATTTTAGCAATTTGGTTTTGATTACATTTACCCATCCTCCCTGTGCGTTTGCTTTGCGTCTTGCTGAACAGGCCGCAGAACGACTGCGTCGCCAGGGAAGACAAAGTCGGAGGACACCTTAAGTGAGCCGCTCCCCTGGGGCAAAATATGATTTGTGGTCAGGGCGGGCGACGAAAATGATGAAGCCATAGGCCAAACTAACAATTAAAGTAAGCCAGAGCAGGATCCGAATCCGATTCCGGAGACCAAAAGCGGAGGTGCGGACAAACAAACAAACTGGCAACTGGGTGCCGAGTGCCGAGTGCTGAGTGTCCAGTGGTTTGAGTGGCAGGGCAAACAAACAAAGGTCCAAGATACAATATACATGTTGGGGATTTGCCCAGGCTGTGGGTATATATCTTAGATGGGATTCGGGATTCCGGGATTCGGGGTGGGGACTGGAGCAGTACAACTTTTGGGGCCCTGATTGCCGAAGTTTGGTGTGTGGCGGGAAGCCCATAATAGTTTCTGGCATTCCGGCACGACACGACACGCCATGCCACGCCACACTTTCGCAACTCAGAGCCAGCCTTGAGCACTCGAGTTTTGTGAGTACCGAGTACCGAGTACTGAGTACTGAGTACCGAGTACTGCCTGCAGAGGCAGTAAATTGCATTTAAAATGCCATAAATTAAGAGACAACAACTGACGATGGCGCCGATGTTAAGGTTGGGACATTGCAGTTTCCACTTTTCGTGCGAGCGGCTATTAAAATGCATTAAAATTGTTTTTAATGTCAGTTGCATAGACGCACACACACACTTTTTCATGTTGTGCAAGCGACACCGGATAAAGGTCATATACATACAAAAACACACACGTGAAAAAACACACAAGCCGACGCTTGAATGCATGCATTAAAAAATAAATTTGAAAAAATAAGCACAAAGCGCTGCGACCTCGGCCCATTCCACCCCTCTGCTAATCCAATTTGTCATAATTAAATTACTTTAAGCCACTTTCCACTTGCCAGGACTTTTTTCCACCCGCCTGCCTACTCTTGAAAAGTTTTTGGAGGCCGCACTTAGTGCGCGCATAAACCTCAATTAAATGCTCGCCCCGAACAAAAGCGAATCGGAGCGGGAAAATCGGAGCAAGGCAGCGGGAAAATGCGGAGGAAGAGCGGGGAAAAGCGTTGAAAAAGCGGGGAAAAGCGAGCAAAAACACGGCGGGCGGAAAAGTGCAGCATGCTCTCGGGCGCATTAATATCGAATGAGAAATAATTACAAGAGCTTAACCAAGCGATTTCGATGCTCATTACACTACACTCGCTGGCCGGTCATATTACCCATCTCTCTCTTCCACCCAACAGCCACGCCCCCTTTCAGCCCCCTTTCATCCGGAGAGATAAACGCAAAGGCACACATAAACATTTATTAAAACGCCGAGGCAATAAAATGCAAAGTGCCACCACTTTTAGAAAATCACGAGCAATGGGAAATTGGGTGGAAAATGGAATGCAGGTGGAAAATGGCATGCAGTGCGATATTTAAGAGAGGTGATGCAAGACACTCATCGTCAATATGTGATTAAAGAAATGGCCTCAGCTCCTAGGTTATTTGTGCATCATTATTTTATACGTGCATACAAGCTTACCCAATTAAAACCAGCGGACTTCACCTGCCAACAAAATTAAACTAAGCGGCTTATTAAATTTGTCCAGTTTTTTTTTACGGAAAACCAAAAAGTTTGAATAGACAATAAAATATATTGCTTTATTACATATTAGCTGTGTTGGCTGGCTTTCTTTATGCATGTACACATTTTATGTGAAATCCACATTCATTAAAATGAGCTGAGCCTTTCTATTACAAACATATCAAGCTGGCTTATAACACGTTTTGTTAATATAATTGAGTTGTAATGCATTTCGCAATATTGGTGTAAGAGGATATCAAATCAAATCAAATTAAATTTGATATTAATTGGACGGAATTTACCGATGATTAATTTACTCGTGAAATGCAGCTGAAATGTTTTTGGCTTTTAAATGTACAAGGCACACTCAGTTTCAAAAGCAATTTATTTCTGTGTTGTAGCTAATGGAAAATGACTCTAATGAAATGTATATCTAACTAATTGGCTAATGAATTATGAAAGAGGGAATTTTTGGAAATGATTTTGCACAATTAGGAAGATGACTTTTGGTGAACAGTCAATGCAATGAGAGAAGCCACAATCAAAACGGAAATATCCAAGTTAATACGCTTTTCACATGCATTCAATTGGCAGTTAAGAAAAAATAAAAAAAAGAAGATTCTTTAATTTACATTTTTAAACAATAACCATTAGTAGTAGGTTTCTTTTCAAATCAGCTAAATAAAAGAAAAACATTAACGGGCTGGCTATTTTTTATAATTCCAAACTAAAAGCATATTGTGTTCGCCTAAATATCGTCCTTTGTATGCAATTTAAATGTGCATAGAGCGTAAAAATGTTAACCTCATCAGCTAAGCGCTTAGCGCGAGCATTTACCCGGAAAATCACCGGTAATTGGAAAAAAAATCAATTAATTGGAATCGTGCATAATGAATGTCGGACAAACGTGTTTACAAGCCCGAAAAGGCAAACAAACCGACTTCCGATGACAAAATTACTCGTTTACAATGCAATTTTGGCACTATATAAGAGTTGTTTGCATACACGTGTGTATACGTATACATAGGGCTATGTATTACATTGTATCCCCGATGCTTTTGTTCCGAACGACAGTAAATCATTGACCGAAATTGGTGCGCTTCAGCGGAGAGCTGAGCAAACACGGCGTAAATTAATAAATATTAAAATGTCCAGCCATGTCCTGGCCACCGCTCCATCTCACTTCCTCCCGCTGACTTACTCATCTGGCACTTGAAAGTGAACATAGCGATAAAAAGCACAAAACACTCAGGCGACCCGAGTGGGGTAGATAGGGCGAACAAACTTCTGAGCCATTACACAACAAAATGGCGTTAACAGCGCAGCAAAAATGGCGAAAATCCGGAAGGAATCGTCACAGTGATACCTTGTAGGGGTATTGGGATAACATCGATAGTTTTGGCTATCGATTTGGTCACTATCAATATTATCGATAGTAGTGTAACCTGCAAGTTAAAATTTCCAGCAATATCCCAGAAATTTACCCCATTATAGTTTTGTTTTTTTAAATTTTACATACAGAAAAAGAATTAGTTTTTCTTTAGCGATCCCAAATTATTGCGATTGCTAAATTGTTCGACCGACGTTAGTGCCACTTTGTAGGACTTCCCGTTCGGTTTGAAGTCTCAGTCTTTTGCAATGCCAACTTTACCTTACCTCATTTGCAGGGTGCATGGAAACCAAGCGAAACGATATATAAACAACAATTCAAATGCAGAAAACACTCAAACGCACACACAGACTCAAACTGCACTGGACGTATTGAAATAATATTTTTACATTTCATGTTGCCAAAAGGCTTATCCAGCGGGCAGACGGCAGTGGAAACTCTCTAAATAAGGAGGAAGTGCCGGAAAAAACCAAGTCCAACCACAGACGGACAGCAGCTCCACGGGGAGTAACCGAAAGGGGTAGGAGCGGGGCCTTGAAATATGCAATGATAATCAGAAAGGCAAACACAAAGTGGGGACTCCATGAGGGCCATCAGGATCAGCATTTTCCTCCACATCCGCATCCGCCTCGGCATCCGCATTCGCATCCGCATCAATGTCAACATCAGCAGGCGAAATGCTGTTGGTTTTCCCATTGGTTGCTGATGTTACTGATTGTGATTCTGCACTTAGAAAAAAGAAGAAAACTTTAAGGCTGAACGCAGGTTCATAATTTGATCAGTCAACGCCATAGAGTGGATTTGATAGTCAAGATTACTGGATTACAAGTAATATGAATTTATTTGAATTAAATCCATTAGCTTTCTGGGAGTATTTAATATGCAAAGTACATATATTAAGAAAATAGTACTTTAAGAACTGTAAGAAATACTTTAAGACTTCATCTAAGAGGCAGTAAGAAGTGGTAATGCTTGTTAGTGATACCAGTATTAATATTTTAAAGTAAGTAATATTACTATTTGGAACAGTGTAGTCCAATATTCTTTGGTACAAATTGTAGGCTTGCAGTCCATACATTTTTCTGGGTGTGATTCGGATTCAACAGCTCCTGTTTGCCAGTCAATCAAAGCATAGGGAGCTCTGTGGCAGCACCACAGCACCACGGCACCACCATGTGTGGCTTTGGCTTTTGGTGACCCACCCAGCACCACACGAGCAGCACTAATTGTGATGGATTAATTGGCCGGGCCAAGCACAACCACATTATTTAGATGAATTTTTAAAGTCAATGACAATTGTGCCAATGGTCCAGGGGACTTTTTGACCTGAACGAGGCTGCAGGACTCGCAACAGGTTAATTTGATCCTGAATAAGAGTAGAGGTAATTTGATTAACATCATAATCCTCAACGATATGCCAGTCATCGTTTAAAATAAATACTTTCAATTAGCATTTGTTTAACTATTAACAGTAACTAAATAATGCATGTGAAATTGTAATTGCATGTGTAATTAAGCCCATAAATATATTATAAAACTCTAATTAACCTACTTATCTGCCTAATTTTGTATTGTTTTCTTTAAAATAAAAAACAATCAAATTGACTCGCGCTGCACTTGTACATATTTCCTTGACCTGCATTATTTACGAACTTCTCGCTTGCCACTTCACTATTTATTTATGTTACATGCAACATTTCAATTAAATTTCAATTTATTTCTGCAAGCTCATTGATTATGCATGGCAATTAATTTTATGCAATTTTCAGTATGCAATATTTTCAATTTGCCGGGCAAGTGGGTGGGGAGCTAGACAGCATAATATGCTAACTATCCACCCGGAGTCACCGCACCGCACCGCACCGCACCATACCACACCCACCCGCTGTAATTAATACAGTCCGGGTCTGAGGCGGCATTCCAGAGATTGGTTGGCTTCACTTCCATGGAAAAGGATTATGCAGAGGACGGGTTTCGTCCGGCTGAGGGAGCTGAGGATGAGGGACCAAGACAGAGGCAGGCATTGAATGTCCGAGAAACAGACAATTAGTTGCTCATGTGACAAATGCAAGGCCGGGGAAAATAAAGTGGACGCAACAAAGGAGGAAAAATAGAGGAAGGGTTGGCATCTAAAATTGCATTTAAATAATGAAAAGGGCTTAAACAAAAGGCCGGTCAAACAATGGCAAGCTGCAGCCAAATGGCCAACAAAAATAGAGGGGATAGAGGACTAAGGACTAAGGACGAAGGAAACAAGCGAAGGTTGAAAGGAAGGACAGAAGGATGTAACTTGGCTCAAATCAAGAACATGTAAATATAGTCAGGCCAACGTTTGACGCTTGGCTAGCCACTGTCCAAACGCCTGACCCCTCATCCCTAACCCCTGCCCACATGACCCCTGACCCCAGTCGCCACAACAAGAAGAGAATTGTAAATTACAGTTGCATTCACTCATCGGAAAATTCTTCTTCGCTCTCGTCCGCCTAGGGATTCATGAATAAATGATGGCTCAAACTCAGCTCTTCCACTCTGTCATCGGATATATGTATAGCATACACTTATATAGGGTATCCGCCACATCCGGCACGGGAAATTTGAGACTCACCTCATTAGCACTTTGTTTGCCCCAGCCCCGGCCCCGGCCACGCTGCGTATGCGTAATAAGCGGCATCACACCACAACAGCATACCGAAGGCGATGCAAATAAGAAGCTAATTAGACGCTGATTGATGTCTCTTCATGGCCGCCCAGCTACACAATATGGTAATGAATGGCAAACGATGGGACTGCTTCACTGCCGCTGTCGCTGTCACTGTCCCAAAGTATCCCAAAAAGATGGGAAAAACCTCATGGCGCTGCCAAGGGAAATTGCATAACCATTAGAATCCTTTTCCTTTGGCGCAACCACAGAGAGCAGGGACCTGGAACTAAGCGCCTTAAGGCAGCGTTTTCCGATTTCCCAGGCCGTCCACCTCCTCCACTCAACAGCTGCCAGTTGTCGATTGTCGGTTGTCAGTTGGCTGCCTCGTGTGGCCTGCTAATGCGATGCGATGCGTTGCGTTGCGTTGCGTTGCTATTGGGACGCTATGCAATGCGATGCGTGGCGCATCTGAATGATGCAGCATGCCGCAACTGGATGCCGCAGGCTGGAAAATGGCAACTAGCAACTGGCAGGACCAGATAGGCAGCCCACTAATTGCCACCAAGCGGAAAGCAGACAGACGGAGTCGCCAGCCATGAGATCGCGTTAGTTATGTGGCAGGGAAGCGAGGAGCTACGGGTCGCAGACCTTTGAGAAAACCTACGGTTACAATACGACTTTAACATATTTTTCCCTAAAAATATATATTCATTTTGTATACTTAGCAATTCTCATTTTCTTTGCAATGACTTCATTCTGTATAAAAACACCTCGAATATCGTTAAATAACAAGGAAGGAAGCCCAGGTCTGTGTACTTTTGTACTTATATGTAAACTATTAACAGATCTCGTAGTATATTCGTTTAAATTTATAATATAAATATATAAGAAAACAATCCTTACACTGCATTGCAAAATTTGCCTTTCAGATACAATACAAAATACAAAAATACTTTTCTATTACATTTCGGTGTGCAGATGTCGCATTTTCCACCACGTTAGCGAATTCATTAATGGACCTCAAAGTCAAAAAAAATCTTATATATAATAGTAGTGATTAAATTCAGATATTTAGTTGCTATTTTTCTATCGAATGTTTCTTTTCAAACAATTCAAAGATTTTTAGTGCCACACACTGATTTCTCATACCAATGTTGTTAAACGTAGTCTTATTATTCACTTATCACTTCACTTGTTAAAATCTTAAATTTATTTTGAAAGAAATCTTCCATGAAGATTTAAAAATCAACGGCTAAAACTTAAATTAACTACAATGTTTGGCAAACATGTAAGCACTAAATCTGTAGCTGGCCATTCGATTAGATTTATTTCATTTTATCTTTTATTCACTCTCCTCTAAGTGCCCGTTGCGTTTTTAGGTCTCCGCCAGGTGATAATGTCCCGGATGGCCCTCATCATTGGCCGGAACTTGGTGCGCTGCCAGTGGATGTTGTCACTGCCCCGTTCCAGCAGGATCTTGGTTAGCCGCTTCATGCCATGCATATCCTTCAGGATCGTCTTGAAGAATTCGCTGATGAAGCTCAGCTCTTTCGGCGTGGACAGGCATTCGGCCAGCGGCCTCATGAGATCGACCACCTTGTTGGTGGAGTTGCTGCAGCTTTGGTTGGGGGGAAAAATGCAGTTCTTAGATGGGAAAGCCTTAATCCCCTGCCACTTACTAGTTACGTATGAGCTCCACATTGGCGCTCACATACTTCATGGCCAGCCCGTAGCCCACTGTGTTGGCGACCACCGCCTTGAAGGTGCGCCTCGCGTTGTGCCTGCGCACGCCCACACTCTCGAAGGTCCACTTGAGGACCCGCTCCAAGGCGAAGGTGTTGCGCGAACAGGCCAAGGCGGTCAGCAGCGACTCCTGCTCGGCGGCGGAGTTCGAGCGCTGGTACATCAACTCCACGGCGTCCCGGTCCGCCTCGGTGCCGAACTTGACCGCCGTGCAGAAGACCGTCTCCCGTTCGCGGATGGTCATCCAGCCGGCCTTTGCCGGCGTCCCCTTCACGAATTCGCGGCGGGCCAGGCTCACGCAGGCGGGCAGCTCGTACTGGCAGGCCAGACGCAGGATCACCGGCCGGTGGCTCATGTTCCCGGAGTTGTGCGACAGGTCCGAGGAGAGCAGCCGCACGAACTGGCGCTCCAGCAGGATGCGCATGAAGGTCTGGGCAAAGGGCAAAGGACAAAGTGGTAAAATTGGATACCAAAAAACAAAATTGACTGATAACAACAAACAAAGCTCCACGAACCATTATTACTTTTCCATCATAAGTGGAGTCCCAACAAAGCTATAGCTTGGACTTGTATAAAATTTGATTTTGTGTCCCTGTGTAATCTAATCGGTATGTACAGTTGCAGTCAAAATAATAGTTTTTTCTAGTTTATAGATATAGCATTGAATAATAGTAATGGAAGCCAGTTTTAAAAATACGTTATTTTATCTTTGTGAAGCCAATATTTGAAACTAAATGGGGCATAGGTAATTTATTTTTTTGCAAAGTGCAGATGACGAGGATTTATGGTTACCTTCTTAAATTCTTATAAAATCGTTCTCAGTATATTGGAATTTTAAGGAATTATTAAAAGTTTTCAAATTGCTTGAGAAAGTAACCTAATATTGTTTATTGCTATATTCATGATAAATTAAAAGGTATGCCCTAAGAGTATGTTTTTAAGCACTTCACATTGTTAAACTACAATTATTTGAACCGCAGCTGTATATGAAAAATTGGTTTCCCATATTTCATTACAATATCTTTCACCAAGCAAATTATAACGATTTCGGATTTAATTGTCATATATCGCTTCCCCGTGGTCTGCAGGCCAACTGTCTCACTACGTTTTTTTTTATTTCTGAGCCTACCTCGAACCCTGTGAAAAAGCAGAATGTTCAGAAAGGTGAAATTTCAAAGAAATTTACCGCACTTTAAATATTTTTCGAATACACCATAATAAAAAAATATTTTCTAAGAGAGATAGTATCGCCTAAAACCATCGTTGCTTGTTAAATCGTTCGACTTTCGATAGTATCGATAGCGCTATCGATTGTTTTACCAAACCCACAGGAGACCCACCTTGAACACGCGGTAGTTGTGGTTCTGCTTGGCCACGTTGTTGATCCGCTCGAAGCTGACCCTGGTGGCGGCCCACACCACGTACTCGTCCTCGTGCTTCAGGTAGCCGAGGATGCCCAGGGCCATGGGGTACTCCATCACGCCGCTCCAGGCCAGGCTGAAGAGGTTGTCCACCAGTTGGGCGCGGTTCACGCGGTTGATCAGCCGAAACTTGGTGGGATGGGATAGCGTTGCGTTGAGCAGCTGCCAGTTGCGCAAGTCGTAGTTGACCCGCAACGGAGCCGAGTGTAGGACATTGAGCAGCAGCCAGTCGCCGGGTCCGGCTGTCAGTTTCTCCAGCCGGACGGGTACGATGCGGTTCGAGGGCCCCGAAATCGGGCATGTGAGCCAGGGGTCGTAGCTCATGGTCATGTTAAGCTGCAGGCACTGGGGGCAGCTGTGGCTGAGCGGTACCCACCAGCACGGATCCTTCGGCGCCCGCTGCCTGAACTGCGGACTGATGAAGAACCGCTGCTGGTGCACCAGAGCCGAGCGGTCCGCATAGTTGCGGGTGACGGTGAGCAGGGGATAGCCCGGCTGGTGCAGCCACGACTCCATGATGCGGGTGATGTTCAGCCCCTTGCCCAGCCGACCGTTGCGGTCCACCTGCAGCTGCAGGACGTCCCAGAAGTCCGACGAGGTGGCACTGCGGTTGGCATACAGCGCCAGGTAGCGGCGCAGGCCCATCAGCCAGGCCTCCTCGCCCATGATGCGGTGCAGCATGTCGAAGAGCACGGTGGCCTTCTGTTCCCCGATCTCGCTGTAGGCCGCCCAGAGGTGCGCCTCGTCCGGCACCAGCGCCGCCACCAGGCCGGTGTTCATATGGGCGTCGTAGTCGAGCACCATCAGGTAGAGATGCAGGGCATGCCGCTCCCGGTAGGCCCACTCCGGACGCAGTGCCTCCACGCCGAAGCGGGACAGGAACAGCGCGAAGGCGTTCTTCAGCCACATCTCGTGCCACCAGGACACGGAGACGAGGTTGCCGAACCACTGGTGCACCACCGTCACGGCCACCGCCCGTGCCACGCCCTGCTGGTCGGACATCGAGCTCCGCCGGCTGTCGTACAGGATGGACTCCTCGGAGAAGGTGGGCAGTCCCCAGTTCTCCTTGGCCCCGAAGGCAAATTCCGGCAGGGCAATCTGGTCGATCTTCTGCTGCCGAAAGGTGCTGTTGAAGAGCTCCTCGTAGAAGGAGAGCAGTGGCGCCACCACCATGTTGGCGAACTTCGTCTGCGAGAGGGCGTCCGGGCGGGCCCACGTGCTGATCGGGCAGTTCGGTCGCTCCTGGGACGTGAAGCCCGGCCGCTCGAACTTGCTGATCGAGAAGGCCACCAGGTACGTCTGCATCGGCTGGCTCTCCAGGAACTGCGTCCACACGAAGTCCTTCAGGCTGGCGCTTTGGATGGATTGCAGGTGGCAGCTTTTAATTCGCTATCCCTCCATCTTGGCTTACTTTTGTTTAGTTGAAATTTTCCTAAAGTACCTTTGGTAGTCCAATTATTGACAGTTCTTTCAATCTGCACTTCTATCTAGCATTTATAGAGCTATTAATTCTATTGTTACTTTTGAATTTTACTAAAGTACGGTTTAGTGTTTAGTATTTAGTATATAAGCTACTACTACAAATGCCCGAGTATAGAATTAAGAGCCCTAAGTTAATTTTAAAACAATATAAAGCTGCGCATTCTTTAGATCTAGCTTGAAAAGTCGGGACTTGAAAACTGACAAAACAAAATTCCTTCGAGGATCCTAAAATTGGGCCTTACATTTGGTTAAAACCGACAAACAGTGGCTCAAAAATGTTAATTTAGAAAAATACCAATAAAAATATTAGATATCTTTTGAATGAATTATTGGATCCAAAAATTTAACTTTGTTAAAAAAGTGTAGCTCCAGTTTAAAAAAATGTTTTAGCATGTCTTTTTCACCGCCCTTTTTCTTCTGAACCAAATTATTTTCGTAAGGTCTTGGTAGGCACCCCATTTACTTTTAGCCATACCCTTCGATTGGTGTATTACTTGCAGGATCGGCCCTGGTAAGCATTGGGGGAATTCCTAGCATGAAAGTACGGTGTCTTCAACACCTATCCGAATCTATTGACCCGTTCTTGGTAACAATCTCGCTTAAAAACAATCTACTCACTGGCGGATGGTCCGCCGCACGGGCATGTTGGACAGGGCGCGATACTGATGCGGATGGGCCAGATTGATCTTGAACGGAGTCCGGAAAATGGGATCGTCGAAGCAGGGGAATGCCGCGCGGGCGTGATTGGGCTCAAATTGGGTGGCGGCCAGCCACTGGGCCAGCGTGGTGTTGTGGTCCACGTAGGAGCTGCTGTAGAATCCGGTATTGTCGCGCCTCAGGACACTGGTGAAGTCCACCTTGAGGACGTAGGTGGTGTTGATCTTGAGAGCGCTCGTCAGGTGCACAGTCATGCGGTTCAGTTTGGTGTTTAGGTCCACCCTGGCAGCCGGCACAGCCTTGCCCCCCTTAACCGCCAAGGTCGTGGACCGTCGCTTGCCGATCTCCAGATCCCGCGAGTTCAGCACCAGGCTCTTGGTGGCCCGCTCCGAACGCAGCTCAATGGTAGCCGTACCGCCGAAGGGCTGGTACGGCTGGTTGATCCGCGTCACGATGTCCAGGCGGTAGTGCAGCGGCACCACCCACCGCGGCAGGCGGCTTTCGACCTTGCAGCGACCTTGCAGCAGCCTGAGTATGGTGAGTATTGCCAGGTAGCCCAAGTGCATGACTTCGAAGACTGGTGGATTTCTGTGATTTGTTTTGTTTTGAGAATGGGCCGTGTCCAATGGGCCATTCGTCAGGGCTCTTGAAGAAAATGCATCTGGCTTTAAACAGTTTAATTTAAAATGTATTTATTTGGATGTAACCCAGCGTTACAAGTTAATTTTGAGAGTTGTGTGTTTTTAGTGTGTTCTTTTAATTTGATTTTAAACTGATTAGCTCTTCTTTTTGTTTTGAGATCGTGAGGCAGTTCGTTCCACAATCGCACAGCATTGATATAAAATTGTCACTGAGAACACAGCAACCTTGTGAGTTTGTATACCCTGTAATTCTGCAGTATTTAAGCATATATATTTGTCTGCACTTTGTTTACATTTCACTGTCAAAGTTTCTCGGACAAATAAAGAAATGCTAATGAAATTTGGTTTATGTGAGACCCAACAATAAAAGGGACTTGAACTCCCTGTTATGAGTAATTTTGATGATTTCAAAAACCTTATCCAGCAGAGGAGAAAGCATTTCACTGCTGAGTTGGATTGATTTAAGCAAAGCAATCCTTTGCTAGTGCCCTGCAGCACACTCACTCACTCACTCTGATACGTTTTATAGTTTAAATAAATTACAGACGCCGAGAAAACCAGTTTGCTTTTGCGTCAAGTTTATTTGGCCTTGAACTTTTTCGGAAAGATAGATAATTTGTTCTGGACTTTGAAAGACCGAAGAAAAAAGGGTCCTTAGGCAACGGGAAAATGAATCAAGAAAATATATTAAATTATGCCTTAGGAAAATTTTTCACCTATTAAATAATTTTCCCTTTTCTTTTAGAAAATTTGTCCTCAATTTAAAGTATAAAATAATATAATTTTTTGATATTCTCTAAGTGTTTGCGATTTCTGCAAGGTTGTATTTACAGTTTTGCAAAAATATAGCAGGTTTTTGCTTAGACCACCACACTTTGTTAAGGTTAAAATTAAGCTCTCATTGTTTTTTGGTAAGCTTAAGAAAGCATTTGCGTTATTTTTACTTAAAACAATAACAAAAACAATTACATTAGTTTTATTGTCTTAGATAGATTGTCTTAGATAGTTTTTTTTTTAGTTAGAACAATAATTTTATTCAATTTCGACTGAATATGGAAGTAATAATTCGAAATGCTCTTCGATGGCATTTGGATGAGAGTTTGTGGTTTCCATCTGTTTGGCAGATGGAAGAAATCCAATCGAAATCGCACCCATAAAGTGTATTGGAGCAATGGGAAGAAAAGAGGAGACAAACCACAGCACAATGTCATTAGCGCATGTTGCTCTCCTCTTTCACTCGTTATCTCTGTTTGTGTGTATGTGTGTGTGTGTGTGTGTGTGTGTGTGTGGCTTGGGCAATAAATTTCCAATTTTCGTGCAATTTTCGTGCAATTTTCGTGCAGAGCAGCACGGCATACCTATTGGAGGTAGCTTCCCAGTCCGGAGTGCCGAGGACTTGGGGGCCAGCCTGGCGTACTCATAAATACATTGACCAATAACATAATTTTTGTTTGTGTTGGTATATTGCCAAATGACCTCGTTACCCCGCCGGGAAATAGAAGGGAAAATTATGGGGGGGCGGGGGGTGGATAGGCAGGAAAATCACTGCCACAACACGACACAAAAAGGCGACAAAGGCGACAAAGGAACCGAACGTGCGGCATATGTTGCTATGTGGGTGGATGTGGGTGTTTGTGTCGTTGGGTGGTTGGATGTGTGGGTGGCTGGGCAGTTTGAGTGGTTTCGGTGAAGGAGGCGGAGGCGGAGGCAGAGAAGGCGGAGGAGGCGTGTCCCTGGCCCCAACGGAAGTCGGTTCGGCTGAGGCCCCTGCCTTTGCTTTCGCTCGCAGTGCGGCATTATAATTAATGGGCATGTTGGGGCATACGACCCCCGACCTTTCGTACGATTTGGGATATTAAATGTAACGATGCAAGCGGCGAGGCGAGACAGTTGGCTATGAATACGACATGTAGTGTGTGACGAACCAACCAACAGGCCAGGCCCACTGTCCACAAGGTGGGATGGCTTCTACTCCTACTGATGATGATGATCACATGCTATTAAACCGCAATACAATGGCAATTTTCAAATAAATGATTTATGGCTCTGGACATGACACACACAGCTGTCGTGTGTGTGCGGACTGCTGGCAAATGCCAAAACTGCCGCAGTCCTTTGCTGCCATAAACCAAAATGCCAAAGACCGGCTCAAAAAAAAAAAAACAAAAAAAAAAAAAATGAAAACGGAAACGAAACGTAACGTAACGAAAAAGAGGCATTGTAAGCCAGAAAAACTAAGAGCCAAATGGCCGACAGGAGGTCAGAGGTGCTGACTGAGATGCTGAAAGTGGGATTTCAGATTGTGCCTGGGCTTGGGCCTGGACTTGGGCCTGATGCATGGCCCTGGGTACAGTAAGTCGACTTTGTCCGGCCAATTGTTCAAACTGCAGCCAGTGAATTAAGCCAGGAATTCCCTTCGATTTCTTTCGCAGTTTTCGCCTTCATTGCGAGGGGTCCATTTGGACACTTTCAATGAGCGATTACAAAAGCGTCTTCACTTTTCAGTCTTGTCATTTTGATCACTTTGGGTATCGAAATATATACCTCATTGCAGGTAGGTGTTGTCAAAGCGTAACTTTGCATTCAGCACTTAACAAATATTCTGTGTCTCTGTGGTTAGACTGTCAGTTACATTTTTAAGAGTTTCTTTATTTTCTTTTTGATGTGCACTTTGGAATGGTAAAAAAACTTTTTTTTATGATAGTTTTTTTTGTGCAACAAACATATTCCTAAAACTTAAAAGATTCTACAAGAATTTCACGTAAGACACATATGCACCCAAAAAAAAATTGAAAGTTAAGTTTTAATAATTGTTAAATTATAAGAATTAATTCAATAGTAAATAATATTACCCCTATACTTTTTAATTTCATTTCTATAGCAATGAGTCTAAAACTGTACTCTAAGGCCCTTTTTTGAGCCACATAGGTTATATTTTAAAACTTTCGTGGTATTAATTTAATACTCATCATATTGAGAAATTGTTCATACCCAATATAATTTTATAAAAAGAAATCTTTGCAAACAAAACAAAATCTACCCGTCCTTAACAATAATAAATTATTTAATCAGAGGCAACAGTAAGTATGAGTAATGAAAATGCAACAATTCCAACAACCATCATTTGGCATGCCTTAAATGCACTAATGAGCAAAGTGTGACCTTTAATCTTTAAGCATAATAAATAGCAGTGGTTCAGAAAAAGTCTTAATGTTATTTTTCTTGTAAATAACCTATGTATGTGTTTAGGCAGCGGGAGAAGATCGAGAGGCTGCACTGTTGCGCTCTCGCTCTCCGCCGCTCAGAACATTCCAGCGAGTTTTCCGCCTCTCACCACTTCCAAAGAACTCTCCCGCTCTTGGAGAGTTTTAAAGTTAGTTCAATAATTGTCAAACAAGTGAATACATCGCCCGGCCGGTCCGCGCTATACAAAACACAATGACACACAAGTCTTTTTTCCCCCTTTTCTTTTCGGGTCGCGACCGAGTGTTTTTTTTTTTCACCTCCACAGCCGCCACCGATCAGCATCCCGCTGCTACGTTGAAGCTGCCTTCTACAAGAAGTCGACGACCCCCAGCAACCCCCGCTGCCCCAGGACCACTATGTAATCTCATCTATTAAATTTAGAGAGTCGTCCTTATAAGTTATATCCCTAACGTTTATGGTCTGGGATTTTGATGTGTGAAATGTTGTAGTCATAATGTCACTTCAGCTTCTACTGTCCAAATTGCTTGCGATTGATGCGATAGTGTGGCTCAGGTATGCTTCAGTTGTGCTTGTCATCTTCCAGTTGGCATGCCCATCTACTCGCATGTCATGTGATGCAATCTGTTGATTTGGCCACTTGGCATGGCATACATACTTTGCGACTTAAGCGCAGGAAGTTGAGGAAACTGAGGAAACTAAGGAAACTGGGGAAACTGAGGAAACTGAGGAAACTGGGGAAACTGGCGAAACTGGCGAAACTGGAGACCGTGAAAATGATGATTCCCCTTGCCTGCCAGCCTCCAGCCGCCATTAAGTCATAACATTTATATTTCCCTCTTTATACCCTGACAAATCAGCGCACAGAAGTGGAAGGAAATGTGGAAATGCGGAAATGCGGAGAGGGGAAAACTGTCAGTGGCAAGAAGGCAACGGGTACATTCACCTGTCCCAAGCACACACCCATCCACGTTGATGTCTCCATTTAAGTGTGCGTGGTGCCATTGTTGCTGCTGTTGTAAATTTTAATGCAAAACTCGTTTATAAACACTCACACACACACACAGCTCGCCGACGAGGCGAGAGAAACGCAGAATGGTAGAAAGGCAAGGGCATTTTTGGCGAGAAGGGCAAACGACATCGTCATTTTCTGCTCAAACGTTTGCGTGACAGCACCACCCACTAGGCTCACCCACTAGCCACCCAACCAGCCATCATTTCACCACCCCACGAAGCCACCCGCCAAGTTGGCTGCCATTTTGACAGATGCCAAACGCAAAGCGAGCAGCAAAGCCCCACATTTTTTATTTGTCTTTATGTTGTTTTGCTTGGCTGGAAGGCAAAAGAGGACAAAAAGCCCACCAAATCATCGCCAGGGAGTGATACCCTATATTTTTGGCAAAAGCTAAGACGAAGTCTTCAACAAAATATATCTTATGCTAATTGGAAGAATTTAAGGCCTCCTCCACACCATTTAACCAACAAACAGTCGGTTCATAGAGGATAATTTGTAAAACAAAAATAAGAATACATCACGAAAATATATGGAAATAATCTTATAGAATTTTTAAGAGGTTTTTTTTTTACTTTATAACCTGCTTATTTATTTAAAATAATACTTCTTTGAAGATGAACTGATTTTTATCGTTTAGTCTGTTTACATTGAGGGACAATATTTTGAAGTATTTCCTAAAATATTATTGAGTCAAACTAAATCTGACATTTTCCTTGTTTTGCTTCTTATTTAATGTATTAATATTTGAACTATTTTATTGGATTTTTGCATTTATTAATTAAAACAATTCACATATCAAAATTAATCCAACTATTTGATTGGATTTTTGTGAAGAAGCTATTAACTTCTGACTACTTTACAGGAACTATGTATTAACTCATTTATTTAATTTACATTTAGATGGTGCTTAGTATAACAAATATATAGTGGCCATATTTTCAGTGTTATAGGGTGCCAGCAACAACAGCGAAACAAAAGACCCTGTGGCTGAAGAAGAAACCTGCGAGTCAGAGTTTACGGCTTTGCCTCGGACCATCATTAGTTGGTTTTTACGACTCGTAACGCACCGGAGCCCGAACCCCGAAGCCCGGACCCCCGACCCCTGACCCCCGACCCTCCGGTAACCATAAAGATTAATACCAAAAGACCCACCGCCATCCGGGGCGATAACAGTTGTGAGGTCATTGCAGTGGCTCGCAAACTGCGGCAATCGTTATTATTGCAATTTCATTAGATGAAAGCCACAAAAATGAAATAATTAATGGCAGAGTGAAACTGAAATAATTGCCAACTATGATTGGTCGGTGCAGGGGGTTGTCCCGGCTGGAGCCGAATGAGCCACCAGAGTGGGTGAGGGGTTAATGATTTACAATTTATGGAATTGAACAAAAATTATAACAATTAAATGGCGAATTTTGATTGCAATGCCAGTCTAAGCGGTCAATTGATTACTAATGGGTTTAACAAAGGGCGAGAAAGGGAGGCTACTAAACGTAAATTATACAAAACAGCATGAGCTTCTGAAAACAGAGTGTAGGAGACCAAAATTTAAAGGGAATATTTGTGTAAAATGTAACTTTAACCTATTGAAATATTTTTACTTCAACGGAAGAAGGAAATAAAAAAGTTTTCGTTATAGAGAAAATGGCTAAACTTAATTGGTTTTAATAATAAAAAAATGTTAGACGTTTTGTACAAAAGTGATTCCTTAGTAAACAAATATTTATCATAATATCAAAATTCTGTTGTTGTTGTTTAATTAGAGTCTGTTTTTGAAAATATTTTGATGTTTAATATTAAGGTGTATTCTAGATCATAGCTACTCAAGCTTGTTGCATTCGATACACATTTTTATTTCTATACTTCCACCACAATATAAGCCACAAGATGTTTCACATTTGTTTATGATAAATTGCCAAATACTTCAAAACTGACCAAACACGAACAACCGAAGGTGGACGGACTATGTTGCCATTTCAAGTCTACGAAATAGGAAAAAACTCCATAAAAAGTTTTGCAATGGCTTAAACGTGCCATTCGGGCCGCATCATAAACTAGGGGGAAACTTTCCCACCCACCATTCGGTCTTTTCATATGGGCACTTTAAAGGCTTTAAATGCGGAATGCATTCTCCAAATGTCTGGCATTCGGGGGCCAAAGTGCAGGACATGTGGGTGGGTGGGAATTTTGAGTGGGCGGCCGGAATGTGTGCCACATTAGCCGCATTCGGGGCTTCTGCATTTTGAATTGCCTACTTTTCGGGGCAGTCATTTCGGGGCCCTAATAACTTACGGCTCAGTGGCAAATGCAACAACAGAAAAGTAAGCTGCATTGTTCAAGATTTGTTTCAATTTCACCATGCAAAACTCGGGCTACCAAACTCACACACACACACACAAACACAAACACACACACACACAGCAAATAGCTACAGCACACTCACATCCTTGAATATCCTTTTGCCTGTGAATGCATATATGTATGCAAAAAGGCAGCAACACGAAACAACTGCTTGTATACAATTTCAAATGATCTAATGAAACAACAACGGAACGAGCAACAACAAAGACACATAAAAGTGCCACACGGAAGGGGTGGGAGCCGGAAAATGGGGCGGGGCTGAATGGCAGGAAAGCCCAAGGAAAACTCCTTTATCCCCCCACACATATTTCTGTTATTTTGTTGGCTGGCAAGTGAAGGGAGAAAATGAGTGGAAAAGGATAAGAAATGGGGTAAAGAAGACCAGAAAAAGTGGAAAATCCTTCGAAGGAAAAGCGGAATAAGGCATGGAATGTATGACAGACTTCCAATAGGAAACTTGGATAAAAAACCGACGGAAAAGGGAATTGCAGAGTGCAATTGAAGTTGAAAATTATACCCAGTTCTCGATTCACTACTTCTGGTTGAAGTAGGAACATGAAGAATTCAGGAATTTGAAAGTACATCATTTAGTTGTATACTTCGTGCATGGTCTAGACCGCCCTAAAATAATTAAACAAACATTTCATTAAAGTTCATAAGAAAACACGCATTAGATCTTCCGTCTAGATTCCAACTAAGATTAATAATTATAGTAAATGCAATTAATAAGTCAAAGTAGCGAAATGTATGTCATCAAAATAATTGATTATTAATACACATGCACGTTTAATTTACTATACGTTCTGAGTAATCTTATCTGCTCCAGATGCCACTTCGTTGGAAAAAAGATTTTCAACATTGTAGTAATTGTTATTTTCTCCCCGCATGTGACTTACATTTCGAGCAATACAAATACTTTTAAAAACAATTGCATTTAAAGTATGTTTAGCATAAGTATGTTTTTTACCAGGCTAGTTAGTTTAGGAGATCAATTTACAAAACAAAATTCGCTAAAAACAAAACCGAGCGACTCTGAAGATTGGGCATCACAACCTAAAAATAAATTTAACCAACTTTGCTGTCCCTTAACAAAACGGCGAAAATCTTGTTAAATTTTGCATCGGTAACTGGGCTGCCGTTTCTGGATCAGTGATTGCAACTGTTTTACTGCGGCTGTGACATGCCGACCCAAACCCTCTTAACCCCCCGCCGGGCCCCCTTAACCCTGCGCTGGCCCCCGGGGGAGCTTTATCAATGCAGCGCCAGGCGACGCCAAAGGCGATGACCAAAAGCAGTTTGCGGCCGAGCGGAAAGGAGATGGAGATATGCGGACGCCAAAACGAAAGGGTCAGAGGAAGCTGCCTTGCGGCTGCCGGAAACCGCAGAAACCGCTTTAGCCGCAATGACTGCGCTTGCCATGTGCCCTGCACTGCCACGCCTCCTTTTGCAACCGCCAAACCGGCCAGCCGTCCGCCCGCGAGCCCTATTCAACATGCATTAAAAAAGAGATGGCGGCAGCTCTCTGAGAGGAAAAAAAAAACAAAAAAAAATAAGGAAAAACACGCTCTACCAATCGCAACAAAGCCAGAATGAGAATAAATCATGTACAAAGTGAAGAGGACAGCAGGAATTTAAAGTCAGAAATATGGATTTTATTTGCCAATTTATATGAAAAATTCAACATCATTTTCGATTTAATTTTAATTCAAGTGCAAATATTTTTACAATCACAATCAGTGGTATTTTCATTTCGCGTAATTTATTTGATTCAATGTGATAAAACAAAAAGGATGGCCCAATGTCCACATGCCTTTTATTGAATTACTTTTTTAAATGATGAGAAAAAGTCTGATGTCACATTCAATAAGACACATTGAAGTTATCGGTTATAGACCAGAAGACAGTAATGATATTTCAGGACATTACTCATTTAAATGGAAAATGTAAATTTGCATTGCATTGCATTTATAATAATAATTTCTTTTTCATTTGTTATGTGTTTTGCAAATATGTTTTAAACACAAGAAAACAATGGAAATATGTTTCAACTCACTACACACAACTCAAGTTTGTTTTTAGTTTTAAAGAATTATAAATTCTTAAAAGTTTTTCATTTTTCTTGGCTACATTGACAAAAATAGGTATACATTTTAAAAGAATTAATGAAAAGGAACAAAAGTATTTTAAGCAACACGTTGAAAATTATGTTTAGTGGTGGTGAAAATGTAAACTTTATTTAAAGTTGCAACAATTTAACATTTTCTTGCAGTGTAAAAATTACAAACACTCATGCGTTTTCCTCGATTGGAGATCCGGTTTTGTCGGGACAGCTTCTTGGCCGTGGTTTTGCTTCATTGCATATTGAGAATGGGATTAAAACTTGGCCTACAGGTCCACTCATCAGTTGTACTTATGCCTTCTTCTCCCCATTAACCTTTGCCCCCTTCCCTGCACTTAGTTTCGATTGTTTAAGCCACTTAATTAACTCGTTGCGGTTTCTCTTTCAGCCATTGTTGTTTGACGACTTTTTGGCGGTGCCATGTGAATTATATTTAATAAGTTGGAGTGTCGACGCTCCGTTCACTCCGCCTGCAAAATTTCAACCAATTTTCCCGCCACGTAACTGGAGCAGAAATTAGCACCGAAAGGCGAGCCTTGAAAATGAGCGGGGGAAACAAATACGACACTCGTTTTCAGGACTTCCCCCGTATTTTCCACTATTCCGTCGTTCAACGCGAAATTCACGGGTTTCCGGCAACGTGAAAACAGCCGGAAAATTACACGAAAAAAGGCGGTAAGGGGGAAGTGGAATGAGGGGCGTGGCAAGGGGACTACTTCCGTCGGTCGTCGGCGGCGGCCAATTGCCACTGACCGAAAAATCGAGTAAAGAGAAGCTAAAGACAAAGTGCAGTTGGGGAAATCATAGGAGGTGGAGGGAGCCCATGGAGAAGGATAGATAAAAGGCAGAAATAATATTGCTTTAGCTTCTGCAGTTACATGGTGGGGGAAAAGCTGCCAGAAGGGGTTTTCCAAGAAGGTGGAGTACATAAATATTCAAACGGACAGCGGGAGGGCGGTAAAAGAGAAAAGCGGAATGTCTCGAACCGCTTCCTTGAACATCCTCACAAAAAAAAAACAGAGAAATTCCCGAAAGAAGTCGGTAGGGTAAGTCATAGATAACAGATTCCTTACCATATCTTAGCAAACACACAGTATTTACGATATATCGACCTCGTATAATTTGCACAAAAGTACTGCACTCACCTGTAAAGAAAGCAAAGTGGAAATGGATTTGGATTAGTTGAAAATGGACAATTTATTTAGTTTAAAAAATACAATTTGTACTTTGTCAAAAAACACAAAGAGATGAGAATAATACCATGCCGAATGTAAAGAAATAAGAGCAATGAATTTGAAATACACAGCAATGGCTGCAGAAATAATATAATCCAGCAAAATGACTTGCATTTACATTCACGAAATGCTTAATAAATGTAAATTGCTATTACTACATATACGTACATAAGTTTATGCCAAGTCCATGAATTGGCTTACAGTTTTATTATTTTATTATGTTGAATTAGTTTCTTGTTAAAATCTAGAGCAACCCTAAAAATTGTGGCTTGAATATATAGATATGTTTTGTGCTCACAACAAAAAAAAAAACACACCAAGCTACGAATTTACAAAAAAATAACTGTAAAAGTTGGTTAATGCAGCTAACAAAAATGTTTACTGTTTACTAATTTAATTTTAAAACCCTCTAAACCACTTTTTTTGAATTCATTTACTCATGAATTCCTGAAAATCCTGGCATAAACACTATAGCAACCTCACACAGAGGAGAACAATTTGTTTGGGGTATGATTTGTTTATTTGGTTGGAAGTCATGCATATGAAACTCCAATTGAGGCAAGCACAACAAACTGAACTTTTCACTCAACTCCCATGTAGGTGGAGACATTTCTAATTATTTTGCTTTTTGCAGCTCGGGGGATGGAGGGAAAACTGCTGACAGGAAATTAAAATTAGAATGAGCAACAAAACTAATCAACAACGGGCATGTTTTAATAGAGTACAAAGCTTGTATTCGTCTGAAGTTTACAAAATGTACAAGGTTTTTACTGTATTTAAAGGATGCGTTGGAAACGATGATCCCATTTTTAAGACCTTATAATAAAAGTTTTAAGCAATATGATTATTTAGTATTTATTGTCATTTATTAACAATTAGGTTTCTATTTAAAAAAGAAAGATACATATGTTTTAAGAAACTTTTTGCATATTCAATGGTTACAATTATTCATTTGTATTGTGCACGTATTTGTTTCTCAACCTAAGTGACAATATGGCATTGCTATGCCTCATTCAGGCCACATATCTGAACGATCTGAGCCATTAGCCCGATTTGCCGCCTATTGCAGCCACCAGATGGAGCCCAACCTCATTATAGCTTCTGGTCATGTGAATCTAATGAAATCTTATGACCAAAAAATGTGTCTAGAAATTTGCAAGGATGTTTGCGCAACTGATGATGCCACAAAAACAGTAAGCGACTGAAAAGAAATGGGAAGAGCACACAGAAATAAAGCAAGGACATTCTATGATATGTGAGATAGGGATACATATACGAATACGTTTATTCATATTTATGTTTATATTTGTACACCCATATAGACGACGCTTTCATCCTCATCCTGTTTGTGTTTTCTATGCGTTATGATTATATCTTAATGAATGTTTTGGGGGCAGCACATAAATCAAATTGCGAAAACGCCACAAGCAGTTGGACAAAAGGACAAAGGACACTCTTGACAAGAAGCGAGAAAACGAAAACGAGGCAAATAAACCAAAATGGGGAAAAAAAATACTAGTAGGGGAGAGGAAGGCCATGGAAAATACTTGGCCTAATGCTCGAGCTTAAGAATGCAAAATCACATAGAAGTTCCCTTCCTTCCATCCAGCTCTATTTTCACTTCTGTTTGAGCTCTTTTAACGCACTTAGTAACACGACAGCTTGGCAAATGTTTGGCTTTCTGGTTTGATTTCCATTATGGCTCTTGATGTTGCTCACTCATCTCACCCAAAAAACAAAAGGAAATACCATGAATACGCAACAGCAGAGAAACTTAGAGCAAAATCTTATTTGCAGCGGCAAAGCTGTCTGTTCTGCGCTTCAGTTTTGCCTTTCCACAGAGCCATTAACAAAGCTGTCAACTTTTGCTCTGCGGTTGAAAGCGATCCCAACGATCTGTGCATTTCAAGGGGTTCAATGGAAGCCCTCCAGGTTCGTCTGCCAAATCTTGGCAGCTCCCATTCGCAGCGACTTCCACTTAACCCGGATAAATCCAGCACTTGCTTTCCACTCTCTGCACATTAAATGAATGCTACGAGTATTGGGCTTTCTTTTCTGTTTCTGTTTGAACCAGCTCGACTAATGGAGCTTCTGCTCCTTTCATCCTGTCCCAGCCCACCCGTTTCCACGCAAACATCGGTCTGTGCTAGGCTTCAGTCTGAATTATGCACAGCTGTGAGTTATTTAAGCATAAACTATACACACAGCAGGTGGCGAAGACACCACCCCTGACTTCTAGTTCTACATCCACTTTCCCCCCATTTGCCTGTCTTTCAGCAATTGCAATTGCAACTGCAAATAGAAATAAATGTCATTGTCCGTGTATATGCGTATATGCGTATATGCGTACATGCATCTGTGCAATCTATATCTATTTTGTGTGTTTCTGAGTGCGTGTGTGTGTGTGTGCTTTCAATAGATAAAAGACTGGTTTTGTCAGTGGTGTTTTTGCTGTTTTTGCTGTTTTTGCTGTTTTTGCTGTTGCCGGTGAACAAATGACAACAAGTGCACAAAAACTACACGCTGGGCGGCAAAACTAAAAAATAAAATAACAAGTACACACAGACAACTTACAGCGAGAATAGTCAGCAAGAAAAGAATCAAATAAATGAAATAAAATAAAATAAAATCAACAAAAAAGTCTGCGGCAAAAAAGGGGCAAAAAACAGAGCCATTTTGGTGAGGGTTGTGGGAGGGAAGGGCAAAACGCAGAAGTGCAGTGTGGCAAAAAAATGGCAACAACTTTTAAAACTCATTAAAATTAATGAAAGCCACGCACTTCAGGCCGAGGCCCAGAAACAAGAGGCGTGGGTTTGGGGGTTTTGGGCTCAGGGGGGATTTTCAGCAGGCGGATTCCAGGGGGATTCCATGGGCAGAGGTGGCTGGAGATGCACATGCAATGGCGCCTGTAATTATACAAGTGAGCTAGCATATTGCAACTGAATCTCGCCCCCCTGCTCGAATATACGTTGCTCGAAAGTTCATTAAAACAAATTAAAAAGTACGAGAGCAAAAGGCAGAAATGGGAAAATTGTCGGGCCAAACGTGCCGGAAACTAGGCAAATGCGGGGTCACCGGAAGGCGGGGGTTTCCAGTGGGCGGGAGCGTGTCAAATGATAATGGCCAAGAAATGGCCGATGCTGCGGTCAGAGGGAAGGAAAGAAAAAGTCATCCTGATTGAGGCACAACAATGGCAAGGAAGGAGAGGTGAAGTAAGAAAGCCAGCCTTGAAGGCCAATGTGTCAGGAGGTTACCGCCCCCTCTCCCCATCATGGTGACTCCTCATTAAGTACAAGAAACTGGAGCCGAAATGGGAAAACTTTAAGGTAAGGGTCTTCCCGGAAAATTTGTTATAAGATCGAAGAAGGAGCGGTAAGCTGAGACAATAAGGGTTGGGAAAAAGGCGATAGCAAATGGGAAAGTGTTAAAAAAAAAAATGAGAGCGAATAAAATACCTTGCAGAAAGACTTTCTCAATTAGTTGGAACTGCAATCACCGATGTGAAACAAGAGCAAAGCAATAGGTTCAAAAAGATACTCGAAGTACTATATTAGCAGACAACAAATATTCAGTTAGTTTGGCTTGAAGCCAATGTACTTTAGTTTCTTAATGAATTTAAAATGAAAAAGGTAATTATGCAAGAAAGAAAAGCAAAGTAGCACAAAAAAAACCAACGGGAAAAGCGAAAAGACAACAAAGATCAAGTGAAACAAGAAAGGAAGCAAACTTCGGCAAGCCGAAGTTCATATACCCTTGCAGCTATTGCAAAAACTAAAAATTCTTTTAAACAATAAAATTATAATTTACTTACGTATATGTTTACAAGCATTGTAGCTGGGATGATTTGCAGCTCAATTATTACATAGTTATTTTATATATTTTTATTATTTCTATGGGAGCTATATGATATAGTCGTCCGATTTTGATGAAATTTAAACCGTAATTCTAAAATATTTAACCATTACTATATGTCGAAGAACAAAAAAAAAATAAAAAACAGCAAAGTTCTAATTTTTTTTTATTTATTTTTCCGATTGTTCCTATGGAAGCTATATGCTATAGTAGGCCGATCCGGCTCGTTCCGACTTATATACTACCTGCAACAGAAAGACAACTTTTGGGAAAGTTTCATTCAAACGGACGGACAGACGGACATGGCTAGATCGACTCTCCTATTGATGCTGATCAAGAATATATATACTTTATAGGGTCGGAGATGTCTCCTTTACTGCGTTGCAAACTTCTGACTGAAATTATAATACCCTCTGCAAGGGTATAAAAATGTCTAAATAAATTGAGACAAGACGGGCATGAGTAAAACTCTAACGGAAGGAAAATGTCTTTAAACAAGACTTTACTAATTGATTTTAAATGCATTTCATTTCTTTTTTAAAGAGTCCAGAGGGGGCGAAAAAAGCATTTAATTAGAAACGAAGAAAAGCAATGTGAAAATCAACAATCTTGGAGCGAAATCTTTTTTTTTTTTTGCCACTTAAATGATGTCCAGACGGAATTGCAAGACCCAATAGAAATCTCTACACGGGAATTACATAACAATTCCCCAAAGGATATTACGTATGCGCAGAGTGGCCGCACTCAAATATACAATACACACGCCATGTTTGGCGTTGTCTTGCACGTGGCACATACACTAATACACATACTAACAAACACTGGCACACACACAACAAGGACAAGTGCGGCCAAAAATCAATCGCATAAACTAACCATGGTTAAAGGCCCCAACAGGGTCACACCCAAAGACCCAAACACTAAAACACTCGCACACGGAGGTCGATTCGACTCCCACTTCCACATTCAGTTCTCATGCATAATCGAGCAACGTTAAACAAAATTTTACTTGCCAGACAAACAGAGACGTTGTCCAAAACTGACAATCAAAAGGGGGGCTTCGTGGTGCCTACAACATTTTGACAGCAATCTCGCAAACACGCACACAATCCGAAAAAAATTCTCAGCTCAAAGCTGGCCACAATTACAGCACCCAGAAGGGTAAAATGGGGGATAGGGTAATGGGTACTATAATGTGTGCACTGCTTACCTCATTCACCACCTACACCCCCCTCTCCACAACGCAAACACACATACACATATCCACACCCTCTTTCACTGTTTTCTGCTGCAGGGGCAAAGTCAACAAAGCGCGTAATTTACATTTAAGAATTGCTGCAAAAAGAACAGGAAGCAACAACAACTGGCAACTAACACGAACAATGCATTTGAATCATTGTTGTTGACGTTGTTGCCGTTGTTGCTACTATTGCCACTCGGAAAACAGAGCAAAGTGCAACAAATGGGAGGCCGCACTTGTAACTAAATTGTTTAATTATGATAATCAAGAGCGAATTAGGCAAAGGAGAACTGGGAGCCCAAGAAAGGAGAAAAACGGGGATAAAACATAGCCATATGGCATTAACACCCTGGCTAAATCACTTTAAACGATCCCAAAGCGATTTATCAATGCAGGGCCATGTACATACGCCAAACATTCCATCTGAAATTATCTATATATTCCACTCTTGCCATCATATCATATAATAGATGGACATACCTTTTAATTTCTCTTGACAAAATGCCAATGATAGCATTATATTAAGCAATAACCCGTACCTAGTCCAAACTCATATTCTTTCTATTATCATAAATGTAAACATACATCAATTTTAACTTTTATTAACTTAAGTTAATATTTCGACTAAAGCCTTTTTTCTGTCAATTTTTTTTTTTTTCATTTATATTTTTAAAGAAAATGAGCTAAGAATTAAATTTAATGTAAATAGCTTTTGACTATTTGTATATCGTTTAATCCAATCACGTTGACGCCAAAGCAGAAATGCTGCAATGCAAATGATCAGTCTAATAATGAAATTAAAATCAGCAACGCAATTAATTCGAATCGGTATAAAGGCATGACTTCTGTGCAGAGAGCTGTGCCAAAACAGATGATAATAACAGAATTATAAGCAGTCAAAGGAAACGCACTATTAAGATATACAAAACAGAATGTAAATGCCATGATGCAAAAATAGCAAATGAACATACTGGGGTTGGCACAACGATCTGGCCTCCATAAGAATGCCAGACAATTGCAGGACGAGATGAGGGTTGAGGGTTGGGACGAGGGTAGGACTAACGAAATGCGAAATGCAATTTTAGAGCATACTTTGGGGGCAACGAGCAGAAGCGAATACTTGCATACACTTGTGCAACTACTGTTTTTCTTTTTTTTTTTTTCTAGTTTTTTGTTGCCGCCGCTGTTGGTACTTTGTGGTGCGGCAGACGAGCGTGAATTTTAGCATAGTAATTAAAGTCTAATGGTTAAGTGAAGCCGCCGCAAGCCCTCACACACGCGCCACACTCACAAATGAGCAGAGTTGCAAGTTGCTGTCGCATGCAACGCTGGGCTTTAATTAATGTCAATGCTTGTTGACAACTCGGTATGCGCTGAAATGTAGGCAAGGGATTTGTACACTGGGGCTGGCCGCAAGCGAAAGAGAGCTTGGTAGGAGGGGGGTGTGTCGGGGGCAGAGAGACTACATGAGACAGTTGCAGAATAGAAAACTTTTTTCAAAAATCCATCTAAAATCTACAACTTTGCATACACACGCTCACACACAACAAATTCAAAAAGATCATGGCCATGGAGAACACAGGCAAATAAGCAGATAGGTATAGATGTAAGTAAGAACATAAAATAAAAGAGGAGAGAGCAAAGACCAAAGTTCACAAATGTTGCACAGGATATTTTTGTGGTATTTAGAAAATTTCATAACCAAGTTACTCGTAAGGGAAAACCGGCATATGAGTTGCTGACAATTTGCCAACCATTTGCGGTCATTGCATAGTTTCGTTCAACTCTGAACAAATAAGCTTTGGCATATGTTTTGACCAACTTCAGTTTGCATTAATATAGTTGAAAATTATTCGTAATAAAGGCTGCAACATATAATTTTTTCTCGGCTATCCAAACTAAATGTTCGAATCTCAATCTGTTTAGGCTTTAAAGTTAATAGTTGCGGGATATACCAACTGCGTAAGCAAAAAACGATGTGTATTTAAAAAAAAAAAAAACAGAAACTAGTAATTTGACAACAATGCAAATTGTTAAGAACTTTTCAAATTGAGCAACTCGGGAAGAGCATCCCCTTGCAATCATTAACTCCTTGATGAACCTGCACCTCATTTGGTCCATTCATTATTAAGCCGACCTCATGAGCTCTTAATAAGCAATCTGTGAGTCAGTTCGATGCCGCCCTGCGAGGGTTAATGTTCGTGTCGGGAGCTGCACTTGCCTTCAATCAATCAAAATGCACCTCGATCCCAACATAATCCACAGCCCACCAGCACACAGGCAGGATGTCATTTTTGCCATCGAGCGAGCGTAGAGTTGAGTGCAAGGATACAAAGGGGGTTGCCGGGCCGAAAGGCATTCATTATGCAGCTCCGCAGTGGGTAACTGCAGCTGTAGTGGCTCACTGGATCCGGCTAGTAGTGCCAGTGTCGACTTTTGCAGCTCTGATTTGTGCGCAAACACGTCGACAAGTCGAGGAAAACGACCGGCAAAAGGGACGACCGACTAGCCGACCGACCGACACAAGCCAAATTACAAGAGACGGCAGTTGTTGTCATGTTGTCGACTTTGCTAAGACGGAGCTTAGCTAATTGTGAAGACAGCGGAGAAGAAATCAAAGGCAAAGCCGGTAAAGTTGGCGAACAAAAACTCATTAATAAGCCGACAGCTGGCAGAGAAATGGGTCACAGACACACAGGATGACGCCGAGGATGTTCCACGGATGTTCCGAGGATGAGAGGCAGTAGTTGAAGCAGTAGATTGCCATGAAGAGCCTGGCAAACAGTTGCATTCTAATGAAGACACTCATACACAGACGGCAAATCAGTGGGGCTAATTAGACTTGGACCAAGCACCCCCACCCACAGATCTCTGCTAATTTGGCATATTTTTTGTCTCAAAGCCCTTGGAATAGCTCGCTAAAATGAATTTAAATGCCTGGCCGAATTATGCTGGACGAAAAGTTTCAAGTAAACTTCAAGTTAAGCTCGAAAGTGGAAGCCACTTTAAGGTGAACGGGCAGTTGCCTCTTTAGCCGTCGAGTGACAATTGGAATGGAAATGGTCGTTGGGAATTTTGTATCACGTGTTTAAAAATTCGTATAAAAAAAACTCCAATACTATTGACTTTAAATTTTAGAAGCTATAAGTAGGTTTTTTACTGCAAAATGTTTCGAACGTTTTCTTAGTTTTTCATGATATTTTGTTCATATAGAAAAAAAAAAAAGGAAAAATGGGAAATATAAAGAAACTTTTTGGAACGGAACATTTCGCCTTTAGGTGATCCCATCGATCTCATTTCCAGCTAACATTGATCTACACAAGTAGGGGATTGCGTCAGATTTTCCGCCAGTGGCGGAACTCCGAGTTCCTGCAGGGTATAATGAATTTAAATGTCGCACGAAAGTATGCTACACCGAAATGACATTACGTATTCGCCTCGTTCCACAGGCACTACCCATACCCTTAACCATATCCATACCCATCCGCCCCGTTGGCCGGGGGTAAAGTTTACAGTTACCAATTCGCGCTCTCTCCCTCTCCACCCTCTCCTCGCTCTCTCTCCGCCTCCCTCTCTCGCCACCTTCTCTGACCTTCTTTTATGCTCTTTGCAACTGTGTCTCTTTCGGCTGTTTGGTACATTCAAATTCATGGCTACGGCCGCCAGGTGGCGTTGCATGTGTCAAACGGCGCGCCGCTCATTTTGGGCAAAATTGTGTGGGCGTGCCCAGGGGGGGGGCGGTGGAGTCAGGGGGCGGGGCGCATACAAACAACTTGCAACAACTTTGTGCAAAACTTTTTCCCTTCGCTCGACGCTCTGCGTCGCCACAATTTGGGTGCTTTTTTTTTTTTGCTTGCGCACTTTTTGGCATTACTTCGGTGCCACAGCGGCCAGGACACACTCAAGATACGCCCCCCTTCCTCCCTCCCTCCACCAACAACTAACCCCCATCCTCCATGCAAATAAATTCAAATATGCGCTCTGCGCCCGCAGGTTAAATAAATTTGCGTCGTCCTTTCGCGCTGGCTAGCATCCCCATCCTTATCCACATTTACATTCTCGCAGCCAGTCCCACATCCCACATCCTCCACATCTCCCATCCACGTGCTTGGTCGCCTCATCATCATCATCATCATCCATCCACTGGAGGAGTTCTCGGAATGGAGGAGACCCCGGACCAGGACCCGGACCCGGACCCAGACCCGGAAGGTCCCAGCTCTGGTTTCGGTCTGGTTTGGGTTCGCGGCACTCGCGAGGCCCCTTCTCTTCGCTTCCAATCCAGCTCGGAAATTTATGTAGAATAGAATTAAATTTACACTGCTCAGGGCCCCCCGTTGTTTTTCCACTTCCTTTTCCCTCCCCTTTTGACGCAAACGAAGCTATTTAAACTGGCAGAGCGTGTTTCGGAACGAAGGGAGCTCCCAAGCAACTCAGAAACAAACTGGACACGGCCGGACAGGGACCGACATAAGAGTAAATTAAGGGGGAGGCTTTTGTAGGTCCGTCCCGTGATTAGCTGGGATCCGTAACTAATCGAAATATTGCTTCAGATTAGGTAAACTTTGGATTATTAAATAGCCCACTGAGGTCATTTTAAAATAATACAAAAAAATAATTAAAATAAAATGATTAGTTATAAGTTAAATGTCGCTATTTAGGCGAAACGCAAACTTAATACAATTTATATGGATGATTTTTTATTTTGCAGGATTTTATTAAGTTGAATTTCTCCAACGCTTAGTTTACAACGAAAGCAACATAATTCACATATTTTCGCATTCACAACGATTTGCGCTCACTTCTGATCCTCAAAAAGGCTTTTAAATTAGTTAATTCTCCTTCGAATGCCGGCCCACTTGCCATTGATATCTGTAAGCTGAGAATAACTTATTCTAATTTATGGTGACCCCCTGCCAGCGAACACATCGCTCACCTGTTTGATATCGGAAATTTACATATAAAACGGGCTGCAAAGGTCCCGGGCATTTTCGCGCCCCTTCGGCTCAACGAGGCCAACAACTATATACATAATAAACATCTCATCAACTTCTAAGCGAAAGCTGGAAAAAAAAGGGAATAAACTTGGGGGGTCGGGCTGCGAGTTGAAATTGGAGAGAGGACAAGACCAGAGTCTCGGGGCTATGGGCCTGGAATGGGGCATTGTGGGTTGATGGGCGGTGAAATTAGGCAAGCGTTGAGAGTTCGAAAACCAGGCAAACATTTCACAAAATTAAACACAAAGCACTCACACACAAAACGAGGAGGATGGACGGGAGGACAAACAGAGAAAGCGTGGTTTCTCTTCGCTCTCAGTTTTCCTCCTTTTCGGGCACAACTCAAACACAAAACATCGCGTATTCAAGCTAGATGCTCCACTGACACACAGAGAAAAATTAACTTTTCAATTGGTAACTAGTGCTGCAGCATTTCTTTTCTAAAGAAAGACTGTAGACATAAGTATCTTTGCATGAAAACTATACAAAAATGGAAATCCCTTCAAATTATTCATAACGATTACAAAACTCTATACAATTGTAAACGAAAAGATTTTCCTATGCAGTTGTTATACCGAGCTTCGTTCAATAAACTTGAAAAGGAATTCGGAAGGAAAGGCTATGGCATAAGTCCCTATAAGCGCAAAAGCACACACATTATGATCGATGTGAAAGTCGACACAGGTTCGCCTCTCTTTCATCGAATGCGAATTTCACCAACGTTTGCTGAATAAATCGATTAAGCCGTCTTAAATTTTTCATATCCCCGCTAGCCAGCGCCCCATTCCCATTTCCATTCACAATCCAATACCCATACCCATACCCATACCAATTTCGATTGCAAAAATGCCAGAATTTCCTCTGCAATTTCCATAACGAAATTATGAAATGCCCCGATATTGACCAAGCCCAACCCCACCCCTCTGGTCGCCTTGGCAACTCTTCCTTTCCGCTGACCCAAAATCCCCGACTCGGAGGCATTGGGCAGCTGTTTGCATTTTGCGCATTTGACGAGCCAGCAAAACAGCAAATTTATTTCGGATTTTTACATGTTCGAGCTTGCATATACATGATTAATTTTCCCCGAATCCAGCCACTTGAGCAATTAAGCAAACACATGCCAAATGCTCGAAGCACAGTGGGCAATGATTAAAAAAAAGTTGGGGGCAAATATATCAGGAACAGAAAACATTTTTTAAGGACTACTACGGTGTTTTGGGCCACAAAGTTGGAAAGAAATTTGTGCGAAAATAATTGTAAGCATTTTAAAATAAAAGTCTCGAGATTTGATTTTTTTTTTTTTTTGAACTTTTCTGATTTTGTCGACTGTTCTTTGGGGATGGTGGATGGGGATGCTCAATCGAATTTGCCACCTTTCAATATTTGGCCACTTGCAGCTGTCACAAATCTCAAAAATGACAAAAATGGTGCCCGGACAAAGCAATTAAGTTCCTGACGAGCTCCGGCCTCGACCACGTCCTGCGAATTGACACAGATACAGATACAGATACAGATGTATTTACAGATACAGATACGGTCTCGGATTGGGAAGTATTATCTGCATATGCATCTGAACCTGAGTTGGGACCTGCATCTGCATCGAAACGTATGTATGTGGCTCAATCATGTAATGGCAATTCTGCTGGGAATACAAACCACTGAATGATTTATTGCACCACACGGACATACACAGTCGCAGGCTCGGAAGCAATTGAGTTTTTGATTCTTGAATTTTTGATTCCTGTTTGCCGTTCGATTGCCGGCCATTGAAAATATCATGGCATGAGAAGCATAACGTGTCCGGGCCAAACGATTTCAAATTTCACTTTCGCTGCTGTGGTCTCTGCATAACTTTCAATGACATTTACGATTGCAGTTTACGGTTTTCTTGCCATTAAATTTGGACAGTAAATGGGAAAACGAAGCATTTTCAGACCAAACAAAGTGTAAAGTAATATACAAATTAATCGGAATTGTGCAGAGTATTTTATCTACTTCTTAAATACGGCTTTCATTTCATTTTTATGACTTTTGCCAAGGTTTTATATTAAAGATTCTGAATGAATTTTCAAGTGGGATCGTCACAACTTTTTTACCTTGTTAAGAGGTGTATTTGTTTCCAGCTTAAGCTCTTAAATTTTTTTTAATGTGCCTTTCAGGATATACGGCAAATGTTTAAAATCTTACTTTAGAAAAACGAAATAAAGTAAATATTCTTAAATACTTTATTGTTGTTTGCTTTTCCTGTACCCCGGATTAAAGTAGAACCATCTTCCATGTATTTGTGGACTAAAACCGAGAATAAGCTAGAAGAAACTTGGTCCTCAAGTCGGTTTCTTCCTTTTGCCGCCCAGCAACGTAAGTTGAGTGACTGCTCAACGTTTGATCAGCATGGCAGAGGTTTTTAGTATAGGTTTTCCTGGAAAACCAACTCCCCTGGCTTGTGGTTACAGGGGGAGATGGAGGGGGTCTGCGAATTGTCACCCGTCCGTCGACGTTGCCTTGGTTATTAAACTGCTCGGCACGTTGCGGTTAGCCAGCAGCGCTGACGACGACGACTAAGCCAAATAAGCAATTTAAAAGCCACAATGTCAGAGGCAAAACCGAGTGGCAACGTGGCTGAGGTTGATGGGGAAGTGGCTCTGGAGGCGTAACCAAATGCAGCTGAATGCGTTGCTTGGAAAGAACTACGGGGCGGGTATGAAATAAATTGAGGCAATAAAAAAAATGCGATTTATTTATACACATTTTGTCGTTGAAGTATAATTCAAAGGATTCTCTTGGTCCTACAAAGTATTTGTGTTCTAGCTTAGCATCAGCTATGCCAGTTACATTTTGTTATTTAATTCAAAGTGAAAGTATTTGGATTTACCCTGATTTTTCTCTGGTTGTATGGTCTATTTAATTCAATTTTGATTTCGTTAATTCAAAGCGCTAGAAAATGTAACTGCGTTGGTTAAACGTCACAAAATGTATTAAATTGTGTAAGAAAATCGAAAAATTTATATAAATCAAAAGTAATTTCCATGTTTAATAAAATATTACCAGTTGTTAAGCAAATAATTCAAAAAAAAAGTCCTTGTTGCTGAGTTGTTTAAATTTTGTTAAAATATGTAGTTACCAATCTCCCTTGTTAAGGAGCACTGTTTGTTAACCTCTTTAACGACCGAAACGATCATTGGTGCGAAATTCAATACCGAGTCAATTTGATAACCCAAGAAAACTTATTTTCCCGGAATCTGGCCCATCCCATCCCTTACATGCTCGCTCCCCTATGGGGTTTCAGTGACTAAAGTTCAGCCAACATGTTGGAGGGGGAAAAATCAATAAACGAAAATTGCTTAAAATAAAACGGAGACGCATAAATATCATAAAAGGCAGAGGGCTCCTTACACTCCGTATCCGAGCATTTCCATATCGTTCCTTTCATAATTCGAGGACGTCGAAGGACGAGGGACTTGTGAGGCAACTTTGCCTTTTGTTTTTGACGCCGTTTTTCGCTTTTTATGGCCACCTGGCAGCGTAGTCGTCGTCGATGGAGATAATACGGGCATGGATGAAGGAGGGTCGGGGATCAAGGGAAGGGGCGACAGGATACATCCCGGGAAGAGCATCGGCAGGACACAAAGAGCTCAAAGTTTTGCTTTATTGTTTCTAAAATGTGCTAAAACAAAATAAACAAAAGAGCCGCCAAAGACAGATGCTCAAAGGGTCTGAAAAGTGGGCGGTGGCTGGAATCCTTGGGCGTCTGCTGGCTTCGGCATGTGTTCACCATAAAAAGTTGGCCTACACACCGGTTGGTCCAAGGGCGAAATGAAAACATCAACGGACCCAAAGTCAACCCGATACCCTAAATCTTTCCCCTTCAAAAAAATCACCCTTTTTTGTTTACTTTTTTGTACACAACAGGGAGACCCTGTTGTTTTTGAATTTTCTTTTTTTTCGGGGGCATTCTAATGAAAACATTGCGTGAAAGTAAAAACTAAACATTAAGCACACAATAAGCCAACACTCTCCCACACACAGAGCCATACACACGGAGATGCACAATAAACAAAAAGAAATAAAGGGAAAAGGGGTCATCTCTTTGGGAGCACACAAAATACCAGCCAAGCCACGTGTTTGTCATATGCAAAACAAAGTAAAGTCGAGCCCAGCGAAAAAGAGAAGGAGACTTAACCGAACGGCAAGTAAAGCGAAGGCAGTAAACTTTTGCAAGGATATACAAAACCTTTGAGTCGCTGGGACGGTTTTTTCCGTCTTTAAGCCGATTAAGAATATGCTTTACAATCCGAAATGAAGAAATTATGGCAAATGTTTAAGTAAAGCCCAATTTGCGCGACATTGGTTTTCGTCTATTAAAAAACACAGTCCAGAAACTAAAAATTGATTTGTTTAGAATTGGAAATAAATAAATTACCGTTACCCTAAGTAACCAATATTTTTAATGACGGAAGTATAAAATAATTACAAAGAAACATTGTTATCTTGACGACTCGTTGTTATTGATTTTTCAAAACATTCAACTTTAAGTCAGCAGGGAAGCTACTATAAATGAGACAACAGACATGCATTAGAACTGTCTTTCATTTAATTGTGAAAATAAAAATATATTAATTTCACTACGGACTGGCTTAGTGTTAAAAATCCACGGAAATGTAAGCCTTTGTGTTTGGAATAATTGGTAGAGTGGCTATTCTGCAAGCGGACATTCAATGTATATCCTGCAAATGCAAATCGAGGCACATCCTGGCAGGTGGCAATCGGCAAGTGGCAAGTGGCAAGTAGTGGTAGTGATAGCGGTCACTGTGTTCGGTGGTTCAATTGGTGGTGCATGGCAGTATTTCGGTTTCGGTTTCGGTTTCAGGTCTTGCGTGTTCGAGTGTGGGTGAGTCACACCGCATGTTCTGGTCATTCCCATTCTCAGTCCCATTCCTTTTTCGAAGCCTTTTTTTAGCCTCTCGCCTGTTTTGTGTCCTGTATGTCGGTGCTGTCATGTGTGACGCGTGGTTAAAAATTTGATATCCTTGAGCGGCGAAGGAAAAACAATAGCCAAGCCTCTAGCTCGTCCAGCGATGTTTTTCGGGATGCGCAACGTAGAGAATGTAGAATATAAAAAGTAATTCAAGCGTAATGCCAGAGAGGCACACTTGAAGGACGACAGCAAGTCAATTGAGAGCCTCAAAAAATCAATGGCTTGTGTGGGTCAAGGAAAGGGATATATATAGAAATATGTTTCAAAACTCACCGACTCATGTGTGCCGGTGGGCGGGAAGCGAAAACTTTGCGTTCGCCCATGTAACATAATTTGAGTTGCAAACTTGGACAGAGGGCTCTCAGCTAGAACTGATTGGAAATCATAAATGAAAGGCCGTCTGCAAAACTTGATTTTAAAACTCTGGCCAGGGTTTCTCTGGGCTCGAATTGTTCCCAAATTGATTTAAGGGATGGCGGGGATAACTCGCAATTTCTATCTAATTTCACAAGTTGCAGAGTCGCATAAACTTTTATTCCCATTTCGGTTGCATGTGGCCATTGTGGCCAGGAATGGATATGGTGCACGGTGCACCCCGCTCGAGTTGAACGATTTATATGCGTGGCGCGTAGCGAGTGAAACAGGCGCTCTGGGGAAGAGTGGGATGGCCAATGCACTCAACGAAAAATCACCACTGAAATTGAGCAACAATATATGTTGAGTTCGAAAGTCCTTTCGACACCTTGCTTCTAGACACCTTTTTAAGTAATTTCAAAACCCCAACGATTACTGAGGCACTAACCTATTTACGTTTTCAGCAGAAAATTGAAGAAATGACTTGAATTTTCGTCAAGTGTGGAAATGAGCAAACGAAATGGCAAGCCAAATGACCAAAGTGCAGTGGAAATGGGGATAATGCAGACGGACAAAGGCGTACAGGTAGGCAGAGGATCCACCTCAATAAATAATATTTCTGGCTCGCCTCGGTTGCGAACGATGAAAGTTTTGTGTGACCAGCCAGACGACATTGCTGTTGCTGAGAGGATGTGCGAGGATGTGCAAGGATGTGCGAGGATGTTCGTTGCCCTGGGGCTCGGCTTCTTATTTACTCTGGCTCCCACCGTCGCTGTCCTTGTTGGTGTTGTTGTCACGTTTTTATGGCCAGATGCAGTGGCATGTTTCGCATAGCGTGTGCAACATAAATTCACTTACCTGTCGCACACACACACACACACACACACATACACACACACACACAAACACACAGAGGTGCGCTGCAGGTGCAGGACTCGTAACCGTTGCCCGGTTTATGGAAATTAAGCAGGTTTTATATCCTCGCAAACGGGCTAAATGACACTGCGATCACAAATGCAGCAATATATCGCGGCGTAATTATGTTTGAGGTCATCCCAGAAATATAATGAAATAGAAAAAGCATTTGGTCAGCAAATACTAGGGTCTTGAAATTACTTATGAAGCTGTCTAAAAATATGCAGTCTTTCGTAATGAATGTTGTGGAATACTTTTACAAGAGAATTCGAAAACCCTCTTTCGAAATTTTTGCTTGGTCGATTGGCACTCAAGCAAAAAATACTTGTATCAGTAGCTATGACTCGAAAATGAGTCTCTCACTCAATTACTATTCGCAGCACTCATTGCATCGAGTTGATGGCTTTTTTTGCGTATGCTCCATTTCGGTGCTTAAAACGCTGAGGATGTCCCAGTTCTTTCGTTTCGTATTTTCTTTTTGTTATTTTTCGCCATACTGACGATCACAAGGCCACTGGCCCAGCAGCTAGCCTAATATTTGGCCACTGCAAACATTTATTGCACCAGCCCTTTCTGAAGAGCAAGCAGTGGGGATCACCATACAAATGTGGCAAGCCATATGGACAACAATGGCAGGAACAGAAACAGAAACAGAAACAGAAACAGAAACAGGAAAAGGAACAACACCGACAATTGCAACGTGACGAAGCGGCGTTCATAGCATATTAGTTAAGCACACACACAAACGCATCTCGGCGTCGGCACACGGGACGTATGCGCAACGTTTTTCCACTCACAGCTGCGACGAGCCATATGCCAACATCCGGATTTCGCACGCACACGATGGCAAAAAAAAAATGTTAGAGGGAAGCATAAAATGCGGATTCTCGAGCCCGAGCACGGCGAGAAAATGTCACAAGAATTGGACATCAAAGCCGTAATTTTTTTTTGCATCAAAATGGCTATTTATATTTGGAATTTGTTTACTTAAAATGTAATTCACATAGCATTTTCCTATTATTTTCAAATCCGCATTCCAAAATCTTAGTAAGTACAGAAATCAAATAGGTTTTGAAATCCGTAAAGAAGTTTTTAAAAGTATATTAAGTAATTGTTAAAGTCTATTTTGAAATCCGATTCGTTGTGAAAGACGATGTCATTTATTTCATTAAGACATCTTAAAAAGGTTTTGTTTAAGCTCCAGGCATTCCTTATTCGAAGTATTTGAAAAATACATTAATTTTCATGGAAGATTAATTATTTTAGTCCCTTAAATGTTCTTAAGCAGTTCATTTTATTGTATTAATTTGTCTGAACTTACACATATTGTTTGATAAATAGCTCAAAACTTCAACGGGTATTTTCGCTGTGCACCAAGTCAGACACGAAGGCCCAAACAAATGGAGCTACCCATAATACTGCTCCCTCCCATTCTGCATTGTAACAACGGAGGATTGCACAGTCGAGTGCTGAGGAAACGGCAGCTGGAGCTGCAGAAGAAGTGGTCCAATTACCAAGGAAACTCAAGTTCAGCTCGCCAGCTGTTGCGGTCAATTAATGAGCACTACGACTGTCGAAACAGAGACCTTCAATCGCATCAGATTGGCCCGAGCTGCTCAGTCACTTAAGATTGCTTTGGGACATTGCCTGACAAGCGGCTTGTTGCTAAACAATTGGCATTATCGGAGAGTCGAGGAGAGTCGAGGAGAGCCAATTCCAACACTCGAAGCATTCAAAGGGACTCGTAGTTGTTGAATGGAAATCTTGATGGTCCGACTGACAATTCAAAGAGCTGGGAAATTATTTCACAGAATTAGCATCCATCCACAATTGCAGTCCTGTTTGTGAATCAACTCAATTAAAGTCACAAACGGTTTTTTTACTTCAGCTATAATAAATGTTCAAGACATTTTCAAGCAAACCGACCTCTCTGACGACGTGCTATTTCATTTTATTAAAACAATGAAATTAGTTTTATAAGCTTGTGCATACAAATTCGCTGGTTTCTAGGGACGAATTCTATTTAATAGTTCTAAGAAAGTTTTAAACAAGAAACATGGAGAGCTCTTAGAAATCTATATTTATTAGAATGTCTAAGCACTTTAAGCTTAAAAAAATGTTGCTTTCAAGCGCAAATCGGATAAAAAAAATGTTCTTTGTTTGTCGAAACTTGAAATTTAAAATTATGTGTGTAGAAGTCGCCTAAATTGGGTGCTCTACTTATCATTTACAAGATTTTCCTAAACAGCAAGTAGGAGAAATCAAATTAACAAACCGTTTTTTCATGTTGCTTGCATTTGTCAACCAATCGGTTACTAATGGAGACATGAGCTCATAAAATGCCTTTCCTAAGACGATTTACCCTTACTTTTAGTGCCAATGACTTCCTGTGAGTTGTAACCTCGTTAAGTCGTTTACTATCAAGTCAATGAAATGGATTCGTTGGTTTCGTTTTTTTGACGAGCGTCAGTAGATTGGAGCAGGAGTTGAAGGATTGAAAACTAATTAGTGACAAGCCAATGCAGCCGTCAAGCTAATGCAATCAGAGCGAGGGGGCTGTGTGTGTGCGTGGAGGCTAGTGTAAATACACTTCGATTAACGCTAAATTAGCTTTCGCTGAACTGAACGGATCGAACAAAAGCCCGAATTGTCAGTGGATGGTGACTAGGACGATGTCTGGGATGGTCAGGATGGCTGGATGGCTGGAAGGGATGAGCATGATGACGCCGTTGATGGTGCTGAGAGAGCGATGACGACAGCAACCAGGGTGGCTGGTTGGGGGAGGCACTCACTTATCTTTCTCCTGGCTCTTTGTGCATTGTCAGCCCCATTGGCAATGGCGCGGCGTCGAATGCATTTGGCTATGATTCACAACACAAAAGATGCAGTGCCAGAGGGAAGGGGCAAAAGGCAGGGGCGTAAAACTTGTGGGTAGCGGATAAATAGATGTATAAGCGGGTTCTATCTATATAGAGAGTGCTCCTCCATCACTCCCTTACTCGATTTCAGTGTGTGTGTGTGTGTGTTTGTGTGTGTGTATGTGTGGCAATTTGCTAGGCGCTTGCCTCGCTCAAGCTGACAAAACAAGTCCCTGACCCCAAAAAGTAGGCAACAAAAAGCGTTGGCTGCTTTGTCAGCTTCCAGTTTAGAACCCAAAGCCCCACAGCCACACACCCCCACATACACCCCACACACACACACCAACGTCCACGACTCTTGGTTATGCTAATAACCAATATTTTAGAGCCAAGCCGCCGTCTGCTGTTGAAATTGTCGCCAGCAACAAAAGCGGCGGGGCGAAAAAACAAACTTTTCACAGATAGCTGAATCATGCCGCAGACAAAGGATATGTGGGGATATGTCGAGGATGGGGCAGACGAGTACAAGGCATTAATTTAACAGGATAATTGAAAATGAATAGTTGGATGTGGCAAGACGTGGGGGCAGAGCCGACAACATCCGGACATGCGACAAATCAATGCGGAACCAGGAAGGGACCGAAGATAATAATTTAGAGGGAATTTCCCTTGAGCCAAACGGGGTTTTCCCGAACCGACTACTGCTCCGATATAACGACCAGCTGCAGCTTTAAGGGCTTATTTATGCCAGCAATGATTATTCATGGCTCATTCACAAAAGTTCGGTTTCATTATGCAGAGGCAATAAAAACTATAGATATTATTGGCCAAATTGTTTGTGAGGAATTTGTTTAACGAACGGGGGTTAATAAGTTACACAGTGAGTCGTTTCGTTCTTCAAAAAAGTATATTGAACATGCGTTTAAAGAAAAAATATAAGTCATAACACTTTAAAATGTTGTTACATTGTGTTTACAAAACACATACGTACATATGTTGGTTTTTCTAAGAAGCCCTTAGTTTTAAAGACAACCATGTGGTTTACATTTTTAATATCTTAAAACCCTTTTAGCTTTTTAAATAATCAAACAATTCTGATTTAGGCATATAGTTTATCTCCTACGCTTCACATTTTATTTGTTTAATGTCGAGCACAACTAAATTTCACCACCTAACTGAAAATACTAATCTCTCCGCTCACAGGATTTCGTTTTACAAATAAACATTGAAATATTGACTATTTATAGCTTACCTTTAGCCACAAGCTCATATGCTTGGTGGTCAATGTGAGTTTTGCCTGGGTCTGCGATTTCGTTTCGATTCGATTCGTTTCGTTTCGATTCGATTATTTGGTTTAGATTTTGGTTTTTGGTTTGTGTGATTCGTGTTTGGATTATTTAGTTTAAAGAGAATTTTACATTAAGAATTGGTGATTAGACACACTTTTAGGTTTGGATGGATATATATTTAGATTGGGTTAAGGTTTCGATTTATACTGCTGGTTGTTTGTTTGTCTGTTAGCTGTTGTTGTTACTGTTCAGCTTTTGGCTTCTGGTTCGCCAATTCCGAATTCTGGATTCCAAATCTGGTTATTGGCCAGTTGGGAATTCGAGTACAACAAAATTGAACTTGGCAAACACAACGAACGAACGAACGAACGAACGAAGGAACGAACGCATCAAACGAACTGGGGAACTACGAGAAACGAGGAACGAAACGGAAATTACGTAACTTTACTGGACTATATTGTGTGTGTGTGTGTGGGTTGTAATTTCTGAGGTGGCTGATCCACCGATCGACCCAATAGTCATCTCTTCAGTCTTCTGTGTGTGTGGTTCTGTGTGGCATTCTCAAATGATAAATCGATAACCAAGTAGCTGATGATTTCTCGGGGCATGCAGGTTTGGCTAAAAAGCAGGCAAATCGCAAGTGTGTAGAGGAAGTCGGGGATCAGGTGGCTTATTTACAATCGGGACTCCGGCCAATCAGTGGAAGTTTTTCAAGTGCCAACGCACAGGAACCATCTTGAGAACTTCACTTTTCAGATGCTTTTCTCAGTCGGTCCTCGCATCCCAATTTTCAAAGAATTGAGTGGTAAAGTTTTTGTTTTGTTTAAAAGGAGAAGTTAACAGAGTGGGTAAAAGTTCAAGGCATGTTAACTAGACAGAACAAGAAAGACAGACAGAGACAGAGACAGAGAGAGAGAGAGAGAGAGGCAGACCGATAGTATAGCTATAGTAACAATTATAGTTATATTTATAGTATTTAAAGGTAGATGGAAAAGAATAGAAAACAAAGTTGAAGTGTGGTTTATATATTTTTTGTCAAGAGTCAGATCTAAAGTGGCAAACATGGCAAGACAAATCGGGAAGTGGTTAGATAGGGGGCGCTACGGCGTTTGGTTCTTCGAGGAGCTACGCTAGAGGTTCTAGGGGGATGCTATATGCACATATTACGGGAACGAACATCTAGTAATGCATTTTTGGTGAAGCTCACATTTTTCGACTGACGACATTTTGGACAAGTGGACTTGGAATCTGGGCTCTGCCTTTCTTTCTTTCTTTATTTGATATTTTTTGATTTTTGGTTTTTGGTTTTGTTCATTGTGATGTGGTACAGGTCGAGGCTGGTAATTGGTGGTTGTGGTTCTTGGTTCTTGGTTCTTGGTGGTGATGGTCGTGATGGTGGTGGCAATAGTGGCAATAGTGGTTGTTGTGAAAGTAGTTCTAGTGGTGGTGGGCGGTGGTGGCATTAGCTTTAAACAAGCGGGCGAGCGGTGAGGCGGTGGTGGGTGCAACGTTTTTCAGCGGTTCGCAGCTCCCGTTTTCTCAGTTCACTTATTGTCTGTGCAGTATTGTTATTACTCGGAATGCTTAATATTAAGGCAACATAAAATTGTTAACTGATTTGCCATGTTGCCTTGCTTGTCCTTGTTCTCTTTTGCCGCCTTTCGCAGACAAAGCGCAAAACTCAAAAACTCAAAGGCAAACTGAATAACTGAAAGCGAGTGCCAATGACACTGAATTGGGATGGGACCGGGGGTGGGTGGGTGGTTTGTATGGATGGAGTCTCGGTGGTTTGTTGTATGGCTGCGATGACGTCGACAACGACGGCAAGTGGTTGAAGTGAAGTTTTTGGCGGCGGGAAGGGGAGCGGCAAGGAAAAAAAAAACAACCCTCCGCTTGACAGGCGCTGCTGACTCAGAGCGAGAGAGCTATACAACTTGCCAGGCGAAACAGTCGAAACACAAAAAAAATATAAACTACACAAGAAGACAAAATAAACACACATACACACACACACACACGGGCACACAGGACGGCAAATCGGTTAGCGTTAGAGGTTAACAATTAACGGTTCAAATGGACAACTCTTAAACCGAAATGGAGATCGCGCAGAGTTGCAATCGAACAGCTGTAAGCAGTTCACTTCACATGCAAATATGTACTATGTATATTGAGCATTGAGCTTGTGTTTGTGTTATGTTGCTCCTGCTCCTATTTGCACACACGCGCACAAACACTGGAAAAAAAACGTATGTGACTGGGAGTGGGAAATCAAATCCCTGCGTACTATCGAACTCGTGACTCGTGGGCAGCGCGTTCGAAGAAGGACTAAAAACTAAGCCAAACAGGACGTGCTCTTCCGCCGAGCAACTGAGCAATGCGAAAGAGACGGTGGCGCAGGAGCGGAAAAGAGAGAGCAGCAGCCACCGCTGTTAGCTGCGCTGTTTAGCCAACATTGTCTATGTTGGCGCCATGTTAAAGTTAACCCTTGACTGCCGTAACATCTGTCATCTGCTACTTTCAATGCGACTCTTTGCAATTCAATCTCGTGTCAAAATATTGATTTGTTGTATTTCCTCTTAAGGCACTTAATGTCATTTAAAAATCATAAATAAAAACTAAATAAACTCGAGCATTTCTGGCCCCGCATCCTCAGCAACTTATGACTTATGCGTGTTACATTTCAAAGTTCTGGAAAAATTTCAAGTTTAAAAACAAAATTTACAAGTCAACACATGTATCTTTTAATAATAAAAAAAATTCTTTTAAGTCTATGCAGTACAACTTTTGTAATAAATTACCTAAAAAACCACTCTAAATTAAAACCATAAATTTTTAGCCTGTTTCGCATGATGGCAAAGGAAAAAGTGTTAAGCTGTCAAAGTTAACAGAAGTTATGTTAACTACTGAGAGAGTCAACAGAGAAGTGAGAGAGAGCACAAAGAGAGAGAAAGTGGCGCATGTGGGGAACGCGACAAGTGGCGGTCAATTTGAATTAGCTATCGAATCGAGCCTGGCAATGTCAATTCTGTACTTGGAAAACCAAAGGAAATTATTCACAATTATCTGGAGTATGCATACTTCACTTATTTTCTTAGGCTCCTTAACTCAAATATAATATATTTAAATCGATTAAACCCATCAAACACCACTTCGCCCATTTTCTCCCCATTGACAGCTTGCTGGAAAACATGTGACTAACGGGGATTATTGTATTTTGGACTGGCAATGTTGTGCGGAGCAGACTTTTGTCTGCAATATTTTGACATTTCGAAGGGCAAAAGAGCGATTGAACGTTGGCGAGGGCGGAGAGGGGTGTCAAAATAATACAAATTTATAAATTGGGGCTGCTCTTCGTGCTCGTGCAGCCAAATCTGGCTCTCTCCGCTCTCGCTGAGTGCTGGGAAAAAGTGCGATAGGCAAAGACATGTTGCTACACGTCACGACGTGAGTGTGCGTGTGTTAAAACTGTGGAGCATACTTAAGTGCGGAAGCACTCGATCAATTAGCAAATTGGAGATGCCCGACTTTGGGCAGTTCGTCAAAGGCAATCGGCATGGAAATCAGAGCAGTTAGCCACTGTCAACTGTCAATAAGACGAGCACTTTACATAATAAGTACTCTCCGAGTACACCTCAAACACACACACACAGGCAAACAAGTACACACACAGCTCACACGCACGTACACACACTGGCAAATCAGGCGAACACGCGCGCGTTTATGGACCGTAAATTTATGGAGGAAATTCAATTTTAGTTTTTAGCGATCAAACAAAATTTGCTGAAATATGCATCCGCAATTGAATCCCTGGCATTTGGCGCACTCGCGTTATCTCCACGTTTTTTTTGGGGCCTGGGGTATTGTTTATTATCGTATCTGTATTTCTGCCGTTTTGGCGTGATTGTGTGCGCACCGTGTCGAGGGTACCAAAGTCGGGGAACACACTGAAACTGGGGAACCCATTCGAGAAAGCCACTCTGAAGTCATGCCTTTGACATTTGCAACGTGTTAACCTCGCTGGCGAGAGAATAACAGACCACGAGAGAGCATCCGAAAGTGAGAGCGGGCCAAAGAGAGAGCCAGCCCCGAGCAGGCGCAGGAATCCACCCCACGAATCGCTCAGCTGGTTGCAAGGGTGCAGCGTTTGAACTCTCTCTCTGTTGCCGACAGGGGGCGACAGGTAAGCTTTCTCCTTATATTTTTCAAGCTTTGCGGTCCACCCCCACATTAAGCTTAACTCTCAAGCTTTAAAGATTTGAATACCCCTGCTTTACAATTAATTTGCCGTTGGTCAATTATTTTATTGTCTACCTCTTGAAGAGGTTAAATGTTTATATCAGACATTTTTTGAATTTTAAACAAGAGTTCTTAACAACATAACTATTTTTAAATTTATTTATTTGTGAAAGGTTTTTGGACCAACTTCCAAAAGTCTCACGCTGGCCAAAAAAAAAAAAGTTTTTTATAGTAAATAAATTAACAACACTTCCTTCAAAAATAAATTTAAAGCAAAATATATTCAAGTCAAATATTAACTAAACAGCGACTTAGGTAATAATTAATCGTATTCATATGATTATGCATATTCTTCTACTTTTTAACACTTTGTGCCTAGCGTTCGGATGAAACCTCAATAATAATAAACATTAAACAATGGGAGTATCGCATAAGGATCAAACATTTAATACCGTCGGCCATAAGGAATAAATAGGAGGGGCAGGAGGGGCAGTCGGGCGTGGATCTTGAAAAATGGTTTGAGCAAAATATATAGTTTTATTACTTTTTATGGATATTTCCTTTTCCGATTTAAGCGACTTAACCGTTGATGGGTGTGTGCTTTCGGTAACTGAATTCAAGCCACTAGACAATTCCTGAAACGGGAAAACAATCAAACGAGTTTATCACAATTCATCAAGGGGCACACAAACCCACCCTGCAAGTTGGCCAACTGCTCGGTGGTCATTACAATGGGTTCCATGTGTCCTGGACCGCTGGCAGCCATCAGGTTGGGATCGGCGATGGACCCTATGTAGCTCTTGCGCATCTTCAGGTACTGCATCCAGACATTCAGGCCCTCCTCGGATGCTTCCATTGGGCTGAGATCCTCGCCGTCGACATTCCGTACATTGAGGTCAGTTTGTCTATCGTTGACAAACACCTGACGTGTTAGGTGGATGTAACTGTTCCTGATATAGATGTTTGACTGGACCGACGATTGCTTCCGAAATGAGAAAAAGACAAAGTTTCCAGATCAATTTAAACTTTTTTATATACTGTGGTAAATGATTTCATAACAATTTAAGACTATAAGCCAAAATTCACTTTGTTATTTTGGAATAAAAATGATCTATTTTTTAACTGAAAATTTTAACACATTTTCCGATCATTTTTTTTTTAATGTGACAAGTGTGGATTTTTATATTCGCTCATTTAGTTTAGAGTATTAGCTTTGCGAAAATATAAAAAGCTAATTTCAAAAGTTGCTTTCAAACTATTTAGAATTTATAATTAATTAATTAATTTGTAATGAATATTTACATGAGCTAACAACTACAAATATTTAGACCGCAATTTTATATGTTTGACTGGGCAAACAAGTGCTACTGAAAAGCGATATGATATTCATATGCTACGCAAACAGTTTGTGCATTTAAACAGATTTTCATCTACTTTAAAAAAAGCTTATGGCTTCAGATTAAGACTAACATTGGGGGTAATTTTTTTTTAATTTTCTACTGACAAGAAATAAGAGATGACGTGGTTTTCTGTACAGACCTGTTCCTGTGGCACGGATCGCATACGATTCTTGCCGATCAGTTGAAGGTTGCAGTCGCGCAGTTCCTCAATCATGCTCTCCAGGCGGAGGTTCTTCTGGGTGAGGTGCAGCACCTCGTCATGCAGTTGGCATCGGAACTCCTCTTGGATCTGGAGGGTCTGCTCCCACTCGCTGTTGATGGAGCGGACATCGCCGCAGTGCTTGTGGGCCAGCAGACGTTGGCCCAAATACCGCTCCGAGAACTGGGTCAGCTTGGACAGAGCGTAAATGGCGACGAATGTCCATAGGAAGCCCACATAAACATCGAGGAAACTGCAATCCTCTTGGTAGCCCTTTTCATATTCAAATGGTTCGATTTCGAGGGCACCATCCCAAAGCAATCCTCCTAGGGTATAGTTTTCCATTTTTCAAATATGTTCGTGTGTGAGTTTTGTTGTGTGTGAAAGTGATGACAAAATCTCTATGAACTTTCAAAGAGTCCAAGTCATGGCCGAACACTGCTTTCACAGCCTGCTCGAATCGATAAACTTACGTTTGTTTTGCGCCCGTTTGCCGATCCAGACTATAAGGTTCAGTCAAAGCCAAGTGAAAAGGGAAAGACCTGTGGCTATGGCTCCATCAGCCAGTTGGTCCGCAACTATGTCGTCCATCATGATCCACCCACTTGTACACGGTTTTGAACACTTTTCAATTTGTCGCGTTTATTTCCCTTTTAGAAGACGTCTCTTTTTTAATGTGTCCAAATGGAACAGCTCGATTCAAAATGTTATATGTATGTCGAAATTATCAGAAATAAATAAACAATGAAGACTATAAATAATATTTAACATTATATAAATATTTAATTTATATAATAAGTCGGTACACACTTACAATGTTTATTTTGGCCTTGTGAGTTGAGTTGTGAAGTACTTTGCATTAAAATTCATCCACTTTTTTTTCTATCACTTTTAAATTGAGATTAATATTAAATACTATTTTATAAAATGTTGTATTTGACGCGTTTCGGATTAAATTGTAATACCTGAGAATTTAATTTAATTAAGTTCATATTATTTTCCACATTAATTAAAACAATGTAATTAATCATGCATTAATATGCATTGTATTTAATATTATGGTTATGATTTAAATTAAATATTATATATAAAATTTTGAGTTAAGTAAAAACATATTTTTACTTTTACTATTCAAATTTCTTACCAGTGTAACGGCTATTACAAATTGTGTCTCTCGATTGCTTCCGCTCGCTCGCATCCAAACTTTCAGAAATGACTCTCTCTCAGAGAGATCCTCTAACAGTTCATGTTACTTAACATAGGTTTAACATAACTGGTAAATAGATTTGATAATGATGAAGATGACGCATCATTGTTGATGGTGTACTCGTCACTCTTCATGCCCGCCAAATGCGATCAGGTGTGTCGAATTTCGGCGACCGGGCTAATACCTTTCGCCTGCGCCACCCACACAGCCGGCAATAATGGTGAGATTGGTCTGGCACTTGGTTGTCTTGCAGTTGTGCCTGCTGAAGGCAGCGCCTGCTAGGAATGACCGTCGCTCAGGTCGCCCGTCGCCCATCGAACCGCGAAGCCAATGGAGTTCCGCCCCCGACGTTCGACCGCTGCACTACAACCTGAGTTTGTTGACGGAGGTGGACGAGGTGAATCTGCACGGCACCTTCCACGGCGAGCTGACCATCCGGGTGCACGTGTGGCGGGAAACCCGCACCATTGTCCTCAGCACGAGTGGATTGAAAGTGGGCCCCAAAGTGTGGCTCATCCGCAAGAACACCGGCGGCCGGGTGGCGGTGCGCAAGCTGTGGCATGATGTGCGCCACCAGCGATTCGGCATCCACTTCAAGAGCCTTCTCTGGCTGGGCGAGGAGTACAGCCTGATGCTGAAGTTCAGCGGCCAGCTGTCCCGCACCAGTGGCTACTTTGTGGGCGGCTACGTCGACGCCAGCAGCCATCCGCAGTGGGTGGCGGTCAGCCAGCTGGCGCCCAACCTGGCCAACACCGTCTTTCCCTGCTTCGAGGACCCCACTCTCCTCAGTCCCTTCGTCCTCAATTTGGCCCACACAAGGAACACCAATGCGGTGAGCAACACGCGGGTGCGCGCCACCTCCGAGTGAGTACACTGAAACAAAACTTATGTGAAGCACACTGTGTATAATAGCCAGTTTAGACTAGGCTCATGTTTGCCGAAAAATTATTTTTGATATATATATATATACATTATATATATTTCATTTATGTATTTTATATATATTTTTTTATATATATTTTATACATATTTTATAAAATATATTAATGATATTATAGCCGCATCTTCAAAAACTTTAGAAGGCAGTGCCAATTAGAAAACAAAATACATTTATATATGAAGTTTTTAGGAATAATTAGTCTTATTTTGGAAATTTTTGGTAGAAGCATTTTCCAACCAAACACGAAGACTTCTTTGGGAACAGTTTTAGATGTTGCAGAACAAAAAACATACCATTGTAATACCACTTCAAATGTTATTTAAATGAACATAAGATAAAAACTCGATTGGCTTATTAAAAAATATTAAAATATTAATTAATGGAAAATAATACAAATATATTCATAGCTCAAACAACAATACCACAATATAATGATGTGAGAGAGAAAATTTAAAATAAAGATCATTTAAAATGCATGTTAGTAATACAAAATTTCTTATTTGTTTAATACAATATTTATTTATAAATTTATATTATTAGCAGGTTAATAGAATCATAAATGTTGATATAATATATTTGCGAAACTAATTTTGTTCTCCCAAAGAAGGCTATCTGGATAAATTGGACTTATAACTTTCTCGATTCACTTTGCAGCCACGAGAGGGATAACTACATGTGGACAAGCTTCCACCAGACTCCGCCGACGTCTGTCCAGAAGTTGGCCTTCTCGATCAATCGGTTCACGGGACAGAAATCCCCAAGATTGGCAAAGTGCCCCGAGCTGGTGACCTGGTTGCGACCGAGGATTGCCGATCAGGGGGCCTACGCCATCGGCATCGCGCCCCAGATCATAGTTTTCTTTGTGGGCCTCTTCGGCAAGCCGTATCCGTCGGTTAAGATTGACCAGCTGGTTCTGCCCGATACCGCTTATCAGGTAGGTTTTGTTGTTATATATACACCGAAAAAAAAAACATTTGTAAAATCAAAACTCTAGCAACCCATAAAAATAGGTAATTGCAATGAAAATATAAGTTTACTTATAGAACAAAAATGTAAAACACAAAAAAATAGTAATTGCCAAAAAAAAAATGGTTTTCTACTATTTGAAAAGTGATTTTTTTTTTGCACATTTTATTTGTTTCTTTTTTGTATTAGGTTATAAGAAAGTTACTTATAGACAATTTACAATTTCGAACAAATATTTTTAAACAAGAAAATAATTGAATAGTAACATAAGACATAAATAGTTTTTCTAATATTTTAATTGTACTATTATTATTCAATGGCACACAACATAAAACAACTAATTGTAAGAAATTTTACTCAATAGTTGGTAACCATTTTTGCTATGTTGATTTAACAAATGTTTTTTTTTCGGTGTGTAGTGAAGCAGAAATTGTACTAAGGTAGTCTTCTTCGATTTTATTTGCATGTCTATATTGACCCAAGAGCCACGAGCACGTGGGCTTGGTCAGTTACCCGGAGAGAGCGTTCCTCTACAGTGAGCAGGGCTCGACGGCGATGGCCAAGCAGCAGGTGGCCAGCCATGTGGCCCAGGAGTTCTCCCACCATTGGTTCTCCGACCTGGAGAATCCGGCCCTCTACTGGCTGCACTACGGCCTGTCCGACTACCTGGCCGGCTTCGCCGTGGACAAGGTGGAGCCCACGTGGCGACTCCACGAGCTGGCCATGGTGCGGCAGGGCTTCGCCGTCCTGGACGAGGACTCGCGGGCCAGTGCCCAGGCCGTCAGCCTCGCCCACGCCACCCAGTCCGCCGCCGACGACACCCAGGCCTACCACAAGTCAGCCCTGCTCTTCCGCATGCTGCACTCCCTCATCGGAACCCAGGTGAGTGACCTCAATCTGTTCTACGATTATTTAGTTCATCGGTGCTCAGTACATTTGCCCACACAAAGTCAGTGTAGAGCCAACGAAAACCTATTTTTTTTAATAAACAATTAAGAAGCATCAAAGACAAATCAGCTTGTCAAATTTTAAAAGGGAAGATTGAGTTATTTTTGAAATCACAATGTCCAATGCTAAGTAATATTTCCATAACCCATTTTAAATGGCTTCAAACCTGTAGAGATTTGTGTAATACCGCTGATAGACTTATTTTCGTAATAGGTTTGTTAATTTAAATATGCTTAATAACCAAACAAATAGCTCCACAGAAAATAAATGTTAATTGACAAATTTTAAAGCAAACCCTCAAAAGAAAGCAATTACTTTTAACTGAGTTATAAAAAGCTCGTAAGTACAGTTGAAGGAAATTGTTTCTCTTTTTTTTCACAATAAAAGTACAAAAAAGAAGTTTTATTAATTTTTGAGTTAATTCAATCTTACAGCAAACTATTAGCTGTTTATTATATAAGTTTACCTACATACAGCTGCGATCAAAATAATAGCAGTTTATTACCTTATGAAAATAGCAAGCAAAAAAAACTTGGAACCAACGCTATTTTAATTCTAATGTGAAGCTAGTAGAATAAATTAAATGGGGCATATATAAAAATTAAATTATAACATAGGTATAATATTTTAAAACATTTATAAAACTAAACATTTTGTTTTAAACAAAGATCTGATTTTTAAATAATTTTATTACAAAACAAAGTGTATGTACTACAATGTACTGAAAAGTGAATTTACGGGAATTATTAAAAAGTTATTATTATTATTGGTAAGTTAGTATTAGGGCGGTATGTTTTTGAGCAATTTACAGTGTGCCACTACTACTATTTTGACCGCAACTGTATTTGAATCCAGGTGTTTGTGAACGCGATACGACTGTACTTGCGGCGCAGCCAGAAGGGTGCCACCAACCAGACGCTCCTGTGGAAGGCGTTCCAGGAGGAGTCGGACCGCCAGATGAGCCTGCGCCAGGACATCCAGGTGAGCCGGCTGATGGAGTCGTGGACGCTGCAGCCGGGCTATCCGCTGGTCAAGGTGGTGCGCGACTACGCCACGCAGCGGGTGACGGTGACCCAGGAGCGGTTTCTGCGCAACCCGCGGGTGGGCGGTGACAGTCCGGGGCCGATAAGCCGCCGCCACTGCTGGTGGGTGCCGCTGACCTTCACATCGGCGGGCCGCGATAGCTGGGTGTCGGCGCTGCCCAGCGAGTGGCTGACCTGCCAGGCGTACCAGCCCGCCCGTCCGCTGGTCCTCACCGAGGTGGCCCCGCCCGACGATTGGGTGGTCTTCAACCTGCGGGTGACCACGCTCTGCCGCGTCACCTACGACGACCACAACTGGTGGCTGATTGGCCAGGCACTGGCCGGTCGGAATGCGAGCAACATAGACCGCTTCACCCGAGCCCAGCTGGTGAGTGACGTCCTTAGCCTGGCCGGCGCCGGGGTCGTGACCTATGACCTGGCCCTCGGCTTCCTGCAGAACCTGCAGCGGGAGGACGAGTTCATCGTGTGGCAAGCGGCTGCCAGGAATCTGAGGTGGCTTCACCGCACCCTGCTCAACACCCCGATAATCTCTGTCTTTAAGGTAAGTTAGAGGTACCTTCGATCCTCCCTAACTTGAAGTCGGTTTCTGAATGTCGTATTAAGTTTTGACAGTTAGTGGCATTGAAAGTGTTATTTTCGATAGCTCGAAAACGGATTTTGCGAAATCTTTGGCCAACCGATTTCAATATCATTAACAAGCCGAAAATAATATTACATTAATATTAATATTAATTATTAATATTCTTTTGATACAAAATGTAGATTTTAGTTATTAAAATTTGCCTGTTATTTCATAATTTCAAAAACATTGTACTTCATTCCAGAAAAAGCTTACTTAAATTATATTTTTATTTTTTACTTAAATTGCATTTTATTTTTCACTCACTGATTTCGAACAAAAACCTCAAGACATTACAAAAATCTCCTCAAGATGTTTTTCAAATACCTAAATTCTTTTACTCTGTTCCGTTCCATATGAGTGAAAAGTATTGACTTTAATCGACATTACCAAAAAAAGCTCCATGGGAACTGAACTTAACTTAACTTTTTATGCCAAAAGCTTTATATTCGGTTAAAGAAAAAGGTTGGCACTAATAAGTGATGTAGATGGAGCTAATCGGCAATTTAAGCATACTTAAGTAGACTAAAGCTTAAAGTACTTGAGCTGAGCTTTGAAACTTACCTTGCAGAGCTTTATGTGGAGCATACTGCAGCCCAAGTTCGATGAGCTATTTGACCCGCAGACCCGATCAGCCGGAAAAAACAACAAATTGGACCTTAAAGGGCTTATCCTGAAGCTGGCCTGCCAAACGGACATGGGACCCTGTGCGGATCTGGCCCTCAAGGAGTTCGCTGGTCTGACCCTCAAAAGCAATCGCATTCCGATAGATCAACGCGAGACCATCTACTGCACCGCCATCCGATATGGAACAGAGGCCGATTGGACGTTGCTAAGGCGTCTGTACAAGCGATCGAATGTGGCCGAGGAGCGCGGAATCATACTCAGTGCCCTCACCTGTAGCCGCGAAAACTGGGCACTGGACAAAATGCTCGGCTTGGCCTTCGGTAGTCGCTATTTACCCAAGGGCGATGTTTTGCTGATATTCAGCGCAGTGGCTCAGAATCCCTTGGGCTTCATCCTAGCCAAGCGATACCTGGTGGACAACATCCAGGCAATCACTAAATTGTACGGGGTACTTGGGTACATCATACACCACCGAGCTTGAGTTCATGGTGGTAAACGATGCATCTAGGATGCATGCAAGAACGCTGCACGGCCAGCTGATGCATCGTTTACAACCAGCATTTAACTACCATTAATAGAAGTTACTCTGTTGCAGTTATGGAAACAGCACCGATGAGATTGCCCAGCTCGTTACTGTGTTGATGGAAAAGGTTAGCACGGAGAGTGAGCTCGACTATCTACGAGAGCTTATGAAAAAAGATCTGAGGTATCTACCGGGCATTGAGGCCACCTCTCGACGTATCCTAGATCTTGGACATGACATTATTGCCTGGCATAAGAGACAGTACCTGCACTTGGTGTCCGCCGTCTGCAACATTACCGGATCCATAGAGCCCCAGTGCTTGTACTAAGAAGAAACTGTGATGATTTCATAGACCCCAATCGAATAGCATCCATGCAGTTGAAGGTTACTGGTGAGACCAACTATTAAAGCTGATTAATATAACATAATAAAACAAAACAATTATATTTATTTTAATATTTCAGTTATTATTATTGCAAAAATCACTATACATCCATTTAAATGATAATGGTATATTTTGATATTTTCAAATACTCTTTGGTCAGAGTTTTTTTTATTTTCAAACAAGGTTACTGCGGTAAGCTACACTGTTCTTGGCTAAAACTCGTACTGAATGGTCACACTAGCACAACAACTCAGGTCATTTTAGATGACATTCAACGTTGTATATTATAAGAGATAACGCAAACAACACAAATTTAGTCTGTAGTTGAAATTTTCGAAAAAAAAATGGGTGCAAATATTTATACTTGGTTGTCTTTTTTAATTATACAAGTCGTTTTATAAATAATTTTGTGAATTCAAATCCTTAGCGAGTGGCGAGTTTAGCCAAACGAGTATCACGGTTATGATTTGTATTGAGGTGGCACAATACGCAGGTCTAAAGCTTACTATTCTCTCCAGCAAGGAGTCGGTAAAAGAGCAACAGTATTACACCTGCTACCGCGACATGTTCACTATCTTTTTAAACATAGTAACCTAAAAAAAATCAAAAATAAATCAAATACTTGCAAAGACTACACTTTTTATACCAAACCGTTGATCCGCTAAAATGCATATCAGAATAGTATTTGTTTCTATTTGAAAATTTAAAATACACCCATTAATGTAAAGATTCTGAATTAAATTAACCTAATAAATTCAACATTAAGATTAATACTTACAAATAAAAATTAAACAATTGATCGACTACTTATTCATCCACCGATAAACAGAAAAAAAATGTTTATTTTGTGTTTACAAACTAATTTGTATCGTTATTAAATGAACAAGCTTAAACATTTTAATTTTTTTTAATAAACGTATATTCTTTACTTTTTAAAGATTTGAGAAGAGTTCGCTGAATTGTTTTTACTGTACACGTCTTGCAGTAGCCCTGGTAATGTTGAATTGGCACTGCATCCCTGCTGCTGACACCAGTGACGTCACAGTCGCACATTTTGTTTGTCCATCCACATCTCACAGACACACACTCACACACACAAAAATAAGGAAGAAGGACATGGACACGAGGAATTTCAACCCCCAGCGAGAAGAATAACAACAAGCTCGGAAAAAAATCGCTGCATACGTTCAGGCTGAGCTCGTCGTTCTTTTGATGGGTGAGGGGGGTGGTGGAAGACGATGAAACTGGGGGGCGCTGAGCAGCGAGATGGGACCAGAGCAGGCGCTGAGAGAGAGGGAAAGAGAGCGGGTGAGAGAGCGTAACATCAAGCCGGAGAGAGCGGTAAATGAGAGCGACGCAGGCGCGAGGCGGTCAAAAAAGGCGACGCCGGCAGAGGCATCGACGTCGCGGTCGGCAGAACCACCACCCGCACAGGCAAGGAAACAAGGAGGACCTGCATCCAGCCCACCCAACACCCACCACCCACCACCCCCTGCTGGTGGGACCGAAACACAACAAACCGTAAACCATTGGCGCTGGCAGCGACGTCGACGTCGGCGTCCGCGACTGTTGGAATGACAGGATGTTGGCTGCAGACTCAGCGGGGTGCGATTGTGGGTGGCCAAAAGGGGGTGGCGAGGTGGCGAGGGGGCGTCAAAGGGGGTGCGACTGCTTCGCAGCAGCCTTACCACCACATAAACAAAAATTCGATTTATGACCACTGTGGGAGTGGCACGGGCGGGCGGCTTCGCATGGATTTTTGGGGGAGGCGCCAATTCGCTCTGCTCCTGCCAGTCGCCTATGCGTCCTGTCACACTGTGATTAAAAACGCAGTCCCTTGCTATAATTTTCATTTCATTTTTAGGTACAAGATTAAAGCTATTCGCTTAAAATGTATTACAAGAAATTCAATTCAATCGTTTTTTACATTTAAAGAGCTAATTATATAAAATGAATTATCATATGCAAGTATTAGCACATGAGTAGTAACCTTATTTAATGCTGTAATAATTAGATAAATAAATTTAAGCAAAGGCCTTTAATGTTAACTATTAATTTGATTGAAAAGAAGAACGGTTTTAGTAACATTTCTGTAAGTATGATTTCTTTTTTAAGGTCTGAAAAACCTTGTCACAAAGTTAAAATCGGTTAAGTCCTTGAACCTGGCAACTTCATACTTTTTATTTATAGGGGCTTAATTAATACAAGCAATATTAAAATTGGACATTTTTAATTAAAATTACACTCTTAAAGGTACAAATTAAATATTATTTTACCGGTTTGACGATTTACATATATCACAATTACCAAAAGTTGAATTTGAACTTCCGATATCGTAGTTCTTGTAGTCGTTGTCTCTCATTTGTTGTGTTTTGAATCTTCTTTAAATTATGGCGGTTTAATTAATGGCCACTTCTAATTAAATTTTCTCTCAGTGAACTGGCTGTGACGGCCGTCGTGGCACTAACGACAACGATAACGCCGACAGGGACTCGAAGGCAGGAACGACAGGGGGCGGAATACGTGCCTATCTGAGTATAAGTGCCTGTGTGTTTGTTTGCGTGTGTGTGTGTGTGTGTGTGTGTGTGTGTGTGTGTGTGTGTGTGTGTGTGAGTGTGAGAGGGGGCGGAGCAGGTTGGTGGACAGGACAAGAGAGAACGGGTGCGAGGCTGAGAACGGAACTTGGCGCAGATGTCGATGTGTAGCAATGGCAATCGCAGCAGCAAAAGTCATACACTGATCCAATATCAACGTTAATATCAATTGAATAATATCTAAAATGACTTTGATGTTAGCTCTGCTAATTTAATCAGAAATGATAAGGCACTCTGTCGGTGGGCAAAAGGTTTTATCTCGAAAACTTAAGAAATACCTGATGAAGTTAATTTTTTTTAACATACAAGTCAAAAATCACAATATTTTATATTTAGATTTAAGTGATTTTCTAGATGGTACTCAGTATCTTTAGAAAAACCTTAATGATTAACAATTTAAATATCAAAAAGCTATTTGAAATTGGGTATCAAAAAATATCTACAGGTTTTTAATTGATTTACAAAACCACTTATAAGTAGATTTAAATAAAAGTGTTTATGTTTAGTTTCCCTTACCCGCCAAATGTGCTGGTTTTTATCTTAAACTACTTCATCTTATTTGATTGCCCTGGTAAAAGCAAAAAGTACTTCCCAGTAACAGGTCCGATTCCACTAGAATTTCGTTATGTTACAGGAAGTGGTGGCAACTCTATTGTCCAGAAAAAATGGCAGCAGCTGATAACTCTGCAATTACCAAGGTATTTTTTCCTATCCAACAATTTAAGAGGAATTTTTTTCGCCAGTGGAATCGCGACTAGTATTCACCAGCAGAGTCCTTGCTGTTTGTTGCCGTCGTCGTCATCTCAATTCGCGAGTGCACGCACACATTGGCAGGAACACCCGCATACACACACATACGAACGGATACACGCGGGCAGAAGGACTCGCGACATCAAAAACAGCGACAGGACACGACGTCAACGCTCGCGACTTCAGCGAGCTTTTTCGACTGCGAGAGAGAGAGTGTGTGTGTGAGTGAGTGAGCGAGAGAGAGAGGGATAAAGTCTCTCCGTAATCCTGCGAGTGTGGGCGAGTGTGTGTGTGTGTGAGTGTGTGTGTGTGTGTGTGAGTGTGTGAGTGTGTGTGTGGGGGGGGGGCCTTTGGCGGCTTCGCAGGACTTTTTCGCAACGTAGAGTGCGCAGGAGGAAGTGGCGCTGCCGGCGACGCCGTCGCCGTCGACGTCGCTGCCGTGAACTGCGACTGCGGCGAGGACATACACATAAATAAAAAGTCCTTCATTCCGTCGCGACCAGCGAGTAACGGCATATGAGCGCTCGCAGAGAAATCGCTAATCACGAACGGCGGACGACAAAAACCCAAGAACAGAGGCAGAGGAAAAAAAGAAAATCAGTTAAATAATTAAAAAAGTGTCCCGCAAACCGCTAGAAAGTGTGCTAACCTTTTGCTTTTTTTTAACAAGTTATTTTCGAGTGCGAAAACCGTGGAAAAGTGTGTAAGAAAGGCCAGCAGTTGGAAAGGCTCAAGGAGCAGAAGAAGGCGAGGCGTCTAGCTCACCCCCACAACCCCCTCACCCCTTACTCCCCCCTTTTCCCCACAAGGCGAAAACCGCCACCGCCTCGCGCTCTCTCTCTTCTTCTTTCTTTTCTCTCCCCCCTCCCTCCCTTTGGGGTGTCACATCAATACACTAACACACGCGCACACCCTTGTCCTAAAAAAAAAAAAAAAAATGAAATAGTAACGAAATTATCGAACAACAATAACAACAAAATATCTAAGCAGCCTGAAAGTCGATTCCCCAAATAAGAAGCTATAAAATGCTTGCCATTGAAAATTTTTGTTTATTTTTTTTCCGTAAGTGCATGGTGAAACAAAGCAAAAAAGCTTGAGGAAAAGTCTTTGAAAAACTCGCAACCGTATGTTCGATGGGTGTGTGCGTGTGTCTTTGGAAGATTGTGTGTGTGGCAGGATACTTCGAGCAGCAGCCGTATCATAACAAGCCAAACTCCCTCTTGACCACAAAAAGCAAGCCACAAGCTAGGGATGTGCCACAAAAACACACGCTTTGACACTTTATAAGTGACAGGAGACCCCCTTGATATTTAAATGACAAATGTTAAATTACAAACAACATTTTAATCACCAGGTCAATACCAGAAAACATCAACTGCAAACAGTTCGCAAAGTAAACATTCCCAGCAAAGTGTATGCAAGTGTTGGGCGCATATAAGAAAATAATACAAAAGAAAAAAAATTCCTGTAGCAGCGTTGCCACCCGGTGCCAAAAAAAAGGAGCTTCAGCGAGTGGCATTCGGCGAACGGTTTTTTTTTATACTGCTATTTCGTGTCGCATTCGCAGTCGGCGTCGACGCCAACAACGACAGCGGCAGCGCTGCTGGTAGATATTCAGTTATTTCTTGAATCACCACCCCCCCCTCACACGGATCCTTTATATTTCCCAAAAAACAGCATAAAAATATTAACAACAAAAAAAAACGGAGATACCTGCAATATACAAGCGAAAAAAGCTCTAGAAAAGCAATGCAACAACAACATCAAGCACAGCAGCAACATCAGCAACAGCAAAAGCAAAAAGTGTAGTGGGTCGCACGCGCGACTTGTGTGTTTAAATAATGAAGAAGAAGCAGAAACAACAACAGCAGCAGCAGCAGCAGCAGCAGCAGCAGAGGCAGAGCAAGGCGCCATCTGAAGCGGAATCGGAGACAGACCGCCCCGGCAGCAACAACAACAACCATTCGCGTCGCAGCAGCGCCAGCAACAACAACAAATAGCAAAAACTGAGCAGCGTTCGGCAAAGCGCAGAAACAGCAACAAAGGCAACACTAAAAATAACACCACCAGCAGCAGCAGCAACAACGGCAGCAGCAGCAGCAACAACAGCAGCAGCAGCAGCAACAGCAACAACAACCAAGCGGCGACAAGCGGTCAACAGCAACAGCAAGCGCTGCAGTCGCAGTCGCAGCAGCAGCAGCAGTAGCAGCTGCAGTAGCAGCAGCAGCAGCAACGCTAGCGTCGGCAGCGACGCCAGCAGCATGTCCAAAACAAGCAGCGGAAATCCAAGTGCAGCAGCAACACAAGCAGCAGCAGCAGCAGCAGCAGCAGCAGCAAGTGCAACAAATGCCGCCAATGCCGCCGATTTCAGTGCGTTCGACTTTAACGATAGTTCCGATAATTCCGACACGCCACTGGTGCCACGCCCACCCTTCCTGAGTCGCGCCGCTGCCGCGGCCGCAGCAGCAGCAGCAGCGGCAGCCTTGAGCAACATCAGCAACAATAGCAACAATTCGGCTGGCTCCGCCGGACAAATGCCGCACAGCACTAGCAGCAGCAACAACAACATCATAAGTAGCAGCAACAACAATAACAACAACAACAATGGGGCAAATACCGCCAACAGCAGCAGCAGCAACAACAACAACAACAACAACAATAATAACAACAATAACTATGGCCGCAGCAGCAGTCGAAGCAGCAGCAGCTCACAAAGCAGCCTGGACGAAGAGGAGGACGACGAGGAGGACGAAGAGGACGAGGAGGAGGATCAAGAGGAGGCAGTGTCCCAGCACCAGCAGCAACAGCAGCAGCAGCAGCAACAACTGGCGACCGAGCAGCAGCAGCGGGCAGCGGCAGCAGCGGCCGTCGTGGCAGCGGCGGTCAGTGCGCTGCACAACGGCAACAAGCAGCAGCAGCAGCAGCAGCACTACAACAACAATAATAACAACAATAACGGCAGCAGCAACAAGTCACGAGATCGCGACGATCACCTGCAGGCACAGCAACAGCAGCAGCAACAGCAGCAACAACAATCGCAGCAGCCGCATGACGAAGAGGAGGAGGACGACGACTATGACGAGGATGAGGAGGAGGACGAGGAGCAGGGCAATGGCCATGACCTCACGCCCACTGACCTGCGACATGTCCTCCCGGCCAGCCATCACGATCAGCAGCAACAGCAGCAGCAGCAGCAGCAGCAGCAGCAGCAACAGCAACAGCAGCAACATCTGCAGCAGCAACAGGATTCGGCCGCCTGCTACGATGACGATGGCGAAGAGGAGGACGACGAGGACGAGGACAGCCGCGCCACCCTCTCCTCCGCCCACCTAAACAGTGCGGCTGCCGCCGCCGAGAGCAGCGGTCTGCACATGAGCGCCGTGGCAGCGGCGGCGGCAGCAGCGGCAGCAGCAGCAGCGGCGGCCAAGCTGAGTGCCCAACTGGAGCAGCAGAGTGCCAATGCCCTGGACATGGCCAGTGGCGGCAGTGCCACGCCCATTGCACCGCCACCGCCCAGCAGTTTGCTCGGCGGCAACAGCAACACCAGCTTCTCCACCAACAACAACAGCAACCACGCCCTCAGCTCCACGCACGGTAGCCTGGGGGCGGGCGGTCAGGGCACGAATTGCAGCAACGATCTGTTGACCACCGGCGGTGGGAACTCCCGAGGCGGTTCGTCAGTGGGTATGGGCGTGAACGCCTCCAGTGCATCGCTGTCGTTGCAGCAACAGCAACAGAATGCCCAGCAGCAGCAGCAGCACCAGCAGCAGCAGCAACAACACGGCGGTGGCGGCGGCGGCAGCGGGGGCGGCGGAAGCGGTGGCAGCAGCAGCGCGGCCAGCGAGCGGCGCAAGTACCGCCATCAAAACTACAGCAAGAACATCTACATCGGCACCAAGAACGCCGAGAAGTGGGAGCACATGCGCACCCGGCTGCAGTTCAAAAACGACGTGGAGTTCGTTGCCTACCTTCTGAACTTGGCCGACAACGATACGGATCGGTTGAACAAGTGAGTAGACTTCCTTTAATGCATATATGGTCAGTTTTGGGGAATAGAGCTGAGCTACAGCCAACCAAAAATTTTGATAGAAACGAAACTGTTGCTACATGAATTTTGTCCTATTGGGTATGAAAAATTTCTCATAAGATTCATATTAACTTAATACCACGAAAGTATTCAAATAAAACTAAAGTGGTTTAAAAATGAAGCTTTAAACAACAGTTTTAGACTCTTCGGTATAGAAATGAAACTTAAAAGTATGGGGGCTATATTATTAGTATTTAATTGATACTTTTACTTTAATGCTGTTGGCAGTTTATTTATTCTTAAGACCCACTTAAGTTATTTGCCTTTCTTTGATCCGTGACAAATATAAATATAGATATCACTTTCACACCAAAAAAAATGATCAAAAGAGTGATCTTATGTTTTGGATTTATCAATTTGATACCCCAATATCTGCTCCAAAGTTATGATAAAAATTGGTGGTCAATATAGTCATAAGCAACAGGTTATTTAGATTTTTGCTTAGACACTACAATGCTCAATTATAATAAGTTGCTAACAATGGATTACACAATTTCATGGCCGCAACACAATTGTATCAAACGTGCAATAATTTTGTATTAATTCATCGATGTACAAAAATATTGTTAGTCGCAGTTTTTAAGAATTTTTAGGCCTCAGCACATTTTTTGCCAACAAAAGTGGGCTCTATTAAAAAAATGGATTGATAGGGTAGTACTAAAAATTGCACAATTTCGTGATTATCATCATTAGCCGAGAACATTGTATTTGGTATTTGTTTTATTTGTATAGTACTCGCATGCAGAATATTACGAATACAGTTGACATCCAATAAAAAAAAACTTTAAATGAAAAAAATTTTGACTCACACAGTTAAAAAAAGGAAATGTCCTAAGCAATTGTCAAAATAATGCAATATTTATACCTCCCCTTACATTTTAGATAAACTATTCCTACATTAGGGGTTAGATAGTTCTTTGGAAATTTTCTAAAGTAGTTCGAACACCAGAAACCCTAAACTTGTACCATATGTCGGTGAAAAGCATGCTTTACTTTATCCTGCCCGAAGTGCAATAGGAAACGAAATCGGATAAGGGAACTATATCCCTCTTTCATGTTTCCATCCTGTTCTGTTAATTAACCAGGACAAAAAGAGGAGACAAAGGAGCCGAATCGGCTGGAAGCGAGAGATGTGGCAACGCTTCGCTGGCCATCATTGTTGATAGTTGTTCGCAGATATGAACTCACACAGACATAGAGCTTTTTGGGGGGTTTTTGGGGGGTTTTTTGGGGGGTTTTTGGGGGTTTTTGGGGGGGGGTGGGGTGGCTCAAGTGGCGCGGCAGAAGATGAAGAAGGAGCGGTATAAAAGCGATCCATGTAAAAGCGATTCATGCCCGAATGCATCCTTGCCGCCCCACCACTTCATCAGCCCCGAAACCCCACGAAACCCCATCTTCAACCCCTTTTGGCCGCGTGATACAAAGGCACAAATGCGGTACTCATGCGGTTGCATGCAAACGGAGCTTTCATGTTGCTGCCGTAGTCACCATTTCGACCATATTCCGTCGTATATTCCGTATATTCCGCATATTCCGGCATTCGGAACCGTAACGTAACCCGCTGTGCTCGACACGTACACTGACAAAAAAAAACGAAATAGTACAAATATACAATATAATAATATTGTATGATTTAGTAATCGAATACCTTTCTTGCCTTATTCCGAAAATATTCAAATAAATTATAAAAAAAAGAATTGGAACATTTAAAAAGCAGATTAACTAGGATTTACTTTATTTTTTTGTCAGTGTAGTCTCGCTGCCGCCATGTCAGCGGAAGCGGAAAAAGCAACACACTCACAATCACAGGCGCAAACTCAAGCAACATGGTCGATGTATGTTGGTTGTTGTTGTTGCTGTCTGCATTTGCATGCCATGTTGCCAATCGCCCACTTACACTCACACACACTCCAACACAAACACAAACCTACACGGACAGAAAACGCGGGGGGATATACAAAAAAAAAAAAATCATTTCAAAACAATGCTGCATTGTTCGTCAATCAAGAACAGTCTTCTTTTCTTAATTGGAGTTTGGACCAGATCTCTGATATATATAGAAAACTTTTAGCCAACAAAATAATAACAGCTAAAAGTTAATTGTGTGCGATTATTAGTTCATTTTTTTTAGCAGCCACTGAAACATAATCGTTTCAGGTCTGATTTTCCAGCCAAGATCTAAATAGGTTCTTGGCTTCAAAATCAGACATTAAATCACATAAGAAATCGGACTTTGCAATTAGGAATTAAGATATATATCTCATTTCATTAATGTTACTTTATCTGGTTTTCTTAAAAAACATTTCTTTAATACTCAAATAAGCTGTTTGCTTAAGGAAAGAAAACATAAGAATTTTATTTTACCGTGCTTAAAATTATAAGAGTGTGTTTTTAAAAACAAAAGTGTTTCGACAAGAAACAATTTACCGACAAGAAACAATTTACCGGCAAAAATGGCAAACTGAATAAATAACTATTTCGGCAATGCATATCTTGGTTTATGGCTTTACTTAGTTAAATATTTTTTCTATATTTGTTTTTCTTTGAGTGTATTAAGGAGAGGTAGAAAGGATAGGGGTCGGGAGGTTCCTTCGGATCCTTGCAACGTGAATGCGTCGCGAATTCTCTTCCCTTGCCCCACATTGCCACATCCCGCCCCCATTTACCCGCCCCTTTGCCACGCCTCGTACTTTTTGTTGCTGCTGTTGCATTGCAGTCGAGCGCGCCATTTGGCGCTTTGAATATGGGCCCTGTTTTCCCATCCCCATCCCCTTCCCCATTTCCATCCCCTTTTCCATCCTTGGCCAAATGCAAAATGCCAATGCAGAAATGTCTGAATCTCAGTTGTGTTTCCACCTCTTCCTTTTTATCGCGCTCTTCCTTTGGCATTGGCTGGCATACGAAGCGAATGCCACAAGAAGGAACCCGTTGGCAGGCTAACACACATTCACACACACACACACTCACACACACACATACACACCGGAGTCCCTTTGGGCCAGGAACCTCCATTCGATCATTAGAGAACACGTTGCACCACATGTGAGATTGGCTGGGGCTTGCAGTGTCGACCAATTTTCGACAGTTCGACAGCCATAAAAAAAAAGAGAGTGCACCGAAATTGTTCAAAACCAGGAATTGTAGTCACTTGGTTTCTTTTTATTTCTTGATTGAAATACAAATTAAAACTTAATTTATGTTCTCATATTTTGACATACATAAATTTCATCATTTTATCATTTATAAATTAGAAAATGAACCCAATTATCACTTAAAACTTAAACCAAAGGTAATTATTTTATCATTTGTGTTTTAGAAATGAAAATATTTAAGCCAAATGTTTTAAAAATTTGAAACATAATAGCGCACATTACTTAAAATCTTAACTATTCCGTATAGTTAGCATTTTTCTTTTGATAAATCTTTATTTATTAACCTATTACCCAAAAGCTCTGATATTTCAAATCCAAATTAGTTGTTTTGAATTCGATTTGTGATTGCATCTGATTTTTGCAAGCTTTTGAACACTATTGTTGTGCCATCTTAATGGTTATAGAAGTGCTTTTATTATTTGAATGCGGTTCATTAGGAACTCACATCAAAAACGAATAACTCTTTAATTTTTGAGCAAATCCAATTCGATTAAATCATAATCAACAAATATACATGTAGTTCAGGCCCATAAAACGACATTTAAGACGATCACTTTGGCATATTTTTAGCTAGGAAATCCAATTACCTAGAATGTTGGGCTGGTGAAAGATCCTTGTATCGGCACTCGCACACTCGTAAGTTTTCGCTCACTAATCAGCAGCTTCTTCTTTTGCATCTCCTTGTGCCAGTGCGATTTGCCACAGCCTCTGTAATCAGACACAGTCAAACACATACACACAATAGATAGTAACCCAACCCCCCAACCTTGTGACCACCCCAATGCCACCCCTCCTTACCCCCTACCCATACCCATCCAACACCACAGTTTCCTTCGTTGCCTTTTGCCAATTCGCATTTCGTATACGCCATGTCGCCAATTTCTGCGAATTTTCGCCAAAAAGCACAAAATTGTTGTGCGATTGTCTTTGTGCGAGTGCGCGTGTGTGCGTTGAGTGTGAGTGTGGATGAGTGGATGAGTGTATGTATTTGTATTTGTATATGTGCTTTTATGTCTGTGTGAGCCTCGTTTGTGTCGCCGACTGTGTGCTTAATGCGCCAACGAGCACCGCACACGAAACAGAATCCCAAAACTCCCCAGCCTCAAACCTCGGAAAAACCCAACTGATTTGAGCCAACCCACCCACCTCCCTTTGCCACCCACTGCCACCCCCTTGACAGCCCCCGCTGGGCCCTCAAGCAGCACATTAATGGTAGAGACACTCGGATACACCAGAATAGGAACCCAACCCAACCCAGGGATCCTAGCACGAAACCCCCAACTGGAACCAGGAATATGTTCGCTCTCTGCGGTCAAAGAAGCGCGGGCCATCCCATTGTGGGTGGTAGCTTGTTGGTTGGTGGGTGGTGGATGGTGGATGGTGGGTGGGGGGTGGTCGCTGGTGGTTCGAGGATGTTATATGATGATGATGGGTGGGTGCTTGTTGGATAGATGGGTGGAAGGTTGAGACAAAGTGGAGCAGGGTAAGTGGATACTAAAGGGGGTGGCAGAATGGCTGGATGGATGGAATGCTATCGTTTGCTGTTGCCGCTGTTTTCGATATTGTTGTTATGGTTCTAAGGTGGAGGATTTAATGAACGATAACACTGGAACGGGAAGGGGGGATTGTGATTATGGGGAGAGGAGACTTCCATGTGCAGAATCCAGAGTTCAACGCCGACGACGATGTATCGTTGATGAATATCCTCCACATGAATTCAAACGGTGGAAGATTCAAAGGTTCGTGGCTACCGGATATCTGATTGCAGTGCCCCCATGCAGGTGTCCATGGCACAGGAACAGAGTATTGGTCCGATTCCTACAGTCGGTATGCGAAATTACCCACCAACAACTAGTTGCTGAGATACATGAAAAATGGGCTTTAAAATAGACCAACAAGGAGCAGACCAGTGGATAAATGACGATGAAAGTCTTAAAACACAATTTATTTGTATCTTAAGCGTACGTTTTATACCAATTTTATAAGCAATATTTAAAAAAAAAAATGTTTGCTCAATTTTTGCTAAGAAATCTAAGTTACCAACATAGAATACGTAGAATTAAAGTGGATTTTCTCTTGACATATGAAGTACATATATAATTTATATTAAGGCAAGTTGATATAAGCTTATTGGCCTGTCAGACATTTTGATTTATTTTATAATTGCCCAAAATATATGTTGCAAAGAAGTTTAATATATATAAAACTTAATTGAGCAAAACTTGACGCGTTTGCAAAACTTTTTCGTACTTAGCCAAATGCAAGCCATAGCAAATAGTTATGGAAAAAGACATAGACGTCAAAGGTTACAATGAGGTGCCAGTTGAATGGCATTTTTAGGGTATCTGGGTCTTCGAACCGCCCACTTTTGTGATGCAGACGGTCACAGCTTTACCACCTTTTTTACCCTCCAGCATCACGCGAAGCGGCAAGTAAAGCGTAAGCAAAATTAATTAAACGCAAAGGCGACAACAACAACAACGACAGCATGCGATGGCGAAAAGGAAAAGCTAACGAAAAGAGAGGGGAGGGGGGAGATGAGATGAGAAGGACGATAGTGAACTGGTCCTGGCGTAGACCAGAAATAAATAAATTCCATCGACCCACTTTCACAGACGACGCCAACTATCGTGACAAGTTTCTTTTTCGTTCTATGCTATTTGCTGTTTATTTGAAAAAAGCAACCAATAGTTCAAAATAAATGTGTTCTTATGTGTTGTCACTAACTAAATGTCTTGATCATGATAGATTTTTAGGCCAATTATCAATACTATTTATTGTAGTTGGATTTTGACCACACCCAACAAGTTTGTGTTCAATTTTTAGTAAATTCGAAAACATTTTGCTTATAAAGTACTCTAGATCGCAAAAAATAGTTATACTAACCACATTGTACTAAAGACTACTTTAAGTAAGTACTAATACAATTAGTACTGTCTGTTTGTTATTACTTAGTTATTCCAAACTTTTTGAAAGTTTGTAGGTAAAACATAAATGACTCCAGAAAAGATTCGGGGAAATCTTAACATTTCAGTGTATGCCCTTTGGCTAGAACCAGTTGGGTATTATGAATGCATAAGTGACAAATTTCATAGATACTTAACCGTTAACTGACGTACGCTTAGAAAATCAAATTCCTTGAAAAATGCTTGAACTTAAAGATTAATTCACTTCCCTCTGCCTAAAATATAGTAAAGTCTTTCCATATTGGCATGCTACACGACCTTAAGTTTTTTTTTCGGCCTTGCTTTCTTAAATTTATTTGAAACCATAATAGTTAAGGCCTTGTTTAATCCATGATTTCTTATATTAAGGAATTTTTCCTTTTTTTCTGTGTGTTAACGTAACACGTACGTAAAGCTCTGATTAGCACCATAGACTTATACACAATATAGCTTGAACTACATGTAAGCCAATAGAAGGTAAAAGTAAGCTGCACTAAACTATAAATATAAGATGCTAGGTACAATTAACAACTATTTTGGTTGACTTAGAGTACAGTACAGTACGGCTAAGTATAATAAAATAGACATAAAAACAACAATTGTACAAAAGTTTCATACTGATAATTGATGATGGTTGTTTTTTAGATTTAACTAAATAATATTTGGTAAATGTTTTTCTTGAAAAAGAGTATGCGAACCACTAACTATATCATATTTCCATTTCCACTTCCATTTCCAGCCTGCCCCCGCCCTCTCCTGCGCACACGCCCACCAAAGGTTTCGATGGCAACTTCAAGCTGGAGCCGAATCTCAGCGCCAAGGACTTTGCCGCCCCGCCCGAATCCTCGATCAATGGCAATGCCACCGGAAACGGAAACGGCAGTGCGAGCGGAAACGGAAACGGCGACTCCGCCTCGGCCGGCTCTCTGCCCATGGCCACGCCCACGCCGCCGCAGCGCAAGCGCTACAAGAAACGCGTGCAGTTCACCTCGGAGGCGTTGAATGGCTTTGCGATGGCCAAGGGCAAGGGAGCAGGATCGGGAGCAGGATCGGGATCGGGATCAGCTGGTGGCTTTGCCTATGCCAAGTCCAAGAAGCAAGAGGCCAAGGCGGCAACGGCGGCATTGAAGGCCAGTGCTGCGGCAGCAGCTGCGGCGGCCGCCTCCTCCGCCCTGCCGGAGGTGCTCGACTGCCGCATCGCCGAGAAGATCAAGAGCGAGCTGGAGGCCAACAGCAAGGAGTCCTCGTCCCTGCCCAATGCCCTGTGCCTCAAAAAAGCAGCAGCAGCAGCGGCAGCGGCGGCGGCAGCAGCCGTGGCAGCGGCAGCCAATGGCAGTGAGGATGACGACGAGGACGAGGACCATCATCACCAGCACCAGCATCAGCATCAGCAGCATCCGCACCTTCTGCCCGTTCTGCCTGCCAACGACACCGTCGATGGGCTGGGCATCCCGGCCAGCAATGGCCAGGCCGGCAATTTCCATGTGCGCTCCAAGTCCCACGGCGGTAAGAAATCTCAGGCGGCCAAAGCGGCGGCGGCGGCGGCGGCAGCGGCGGCGGCAGCAGCAGCAGCAGCGGCGGCCATGATGCCGCCCAACTCCTACGATGAGCACGAGGACGAGCCGGGCGGTGGTCCGGGTAACGAGGAGGACGACGAGGATGACGAGGAGCTGGACGAGGAGGCGCTGGCCCGCGAGATGAAGATGGAGCAGAATTTCGTGGAGGAGGAGGACGAGCACGATATCGCCTTCCGGTCGCAGCAATCCTGCCGCGAGTGCTCCATTGCCCACGACCACAAGCTGTGTCCGCTGCGCAACGCGTGCGGCAATGTGACGGACGCCGTCGATCTGGGCGAGTGGATCGAGCGGCGCAACCTGGAGGCGCTGGCCAAGCTGAAGGCCGATGCCCAGCGGCAGGCGAAGAGGGCCAGCGGTCGGCAGCGACACGAGGATGACGATATGGAGGACATGGAGGACATGGACATGGACATGGACATGGACGAGTCGTCGCAACTGTCGGAGCTGGAGACCAAGCCGCTGATCACCTTTGCCGAGGCGTCGGTGCCCGCCGAATTCGAGCTGCACAATGTGGAGCCCAATGTGACCGGCGTATTTGCCCGCACCGAGGTGAGGGCCTACACCAAACTGGGACCGCTCATCGGGCAGCCCGTCCAGACCGGCGAAGTGCGCGAGGGCAGCGACATGAAGTGGATCTTCGAGATGTGCGAGGCCGGGGCGGACAAGTCATACCTGCTGTGCTGCGACAACCCCAATGCCTCCAATTGGCTCCGATTCGTTCGACCTGCGCCCAGCTACGAGGACCGCAACGTCAACCTCGTCTCCATCGACCGGCAGGCCTACTTCGTCAGTTGCCGCGACCTCCGCAACGGCATGGAGTTGCTCTACTGGAGCGACGACTGCAACACCATGTGGCGCAAGAAGCACACCGAGAAAACGAGTGAGTATATACATACATACGTATTATACATTGATTTCTTCAAACTCTTTAAAACATGAAATCAAAATAGCCCCTGTTAATGCGATGCAGATCAATGTCATGTCATGTCAATGCATGTGTGGCAACTCTGCCACCGGAATTATTATTTTAGCTAATTATTAATACTTTTAACATCGCTAAAGCGAACAGGAAAGCTAATTTAGAATACAGCTGAGTTCAGACAAAAACAATAAATGACCTTCAAAGGGGTAGGAGAATTTAATTTCAATTGTTTACGTTTACGCCCGGCGTTGCCACCTTAGTTATAGACAGCTAAGTTGGTTGCGCCTCACCAATTCACGCATTTGGTCTGAATGAATGTCATGAATTCTTGAATACATGAAATCAAAATAGCCCCTATTAATGCGATGCAGATCAATGTCATGTCATTTCAATGCATGTCTGGCAACTCTGCCACTGGAATTATTAATTTAGCTGATTATTAGCACTTTTAACATCGCCAAAGTGAACACGAAAGCTAATTAACAATACAGCTGAGCTCAGACAAAAACAATACATGACCTTCAAGGGCGTAGGAGAATTTAATTTTAATTGTTTACGTTTACGCCCGGCGTTGCCACCTTAATCGTAGACAGCTATGTTGGTTGCGTCTCACCAATTCACGCGTTTGGTCTGAATTCTTATACTTTGTTTATTCAATGAATTTGTCCCTCTGAGATAAACAACTTTAAGTCCGTATGAAAACGAACTAAAATTACAATGAAAAGCAATGGGAGGAAATCAAGCAAATACGCAGTAATTGAGTTTCATGACCGTGGCCAAGAATAGATATCGGAATTTCCAGGAAGAAAAGGGTTGAAGGGGTTGCTGGAAAACAATTTGTGTAATTTTGTTGGTCCACTTTGTGTCTTTTTTATTTTCTTTAAAATATACGGCTTTGAGTCAGGAGCTAAGCACACTAAAATTTCAGAAATTAATTAATTGAAATTAAATAAATTTAAGCATTTACTAGCTGACTTTTACCGAATTCTTCAAGTAAGAATTCATATTAAGTTTTCTTTGTTCCCAAAAAAGTTCTTGATATTATTATCCAATTTATTTATATTGCCGATAGAAATTTTTCCATTTGCCGGTCAAATCGATCAAAAATCTTTTCATTAATATAATTTATATATAATTTATTCATTCATACATTCAATGCGTGTAAAGGGCTAACTGTACAAGGCGGACCTAAAGAATTCGCGTTTGGGCTTTGGACTTCAAATATTTTAGCTCTACGAAAAGTTTCAATAAATTTTTGTTTTTTGAGACGAAAAAGAAACAATTATTATTATTACTCTGAGGAATGGGACCCCAAACGATAATATTACTGGGCACCATAGACGTCCCACCAAAACCCTTTGTTTGTGCATCGATTTTTAAGATCTGTAGAATAACGTCCTTTTCTTCCACCCACGCAGACTGCGGCGGCTGCAACCTGAAGTTCGAGCACCCCCTGTACTACCGCACCCACTGCTCCGTCTTCCACGACCCCTCGATGAGCCTGACCATCCGCAAGTACCACTGCAAGGTGTGCGGCGAACCTGTCCTCGGCAAGGACAACATCATGAAGCATGCGGCGGAGAAGCACGACGGCAAGGGGGCCTACCAGTGCCAGTTCTGCAGCAAGTTCTTCCTGCGGCTCAACTACCTGGAGATGCACCGCACCTACGGTTGCGCCTCGAATCCGAATCGATCGCGACCGGTCTGCGATTTCTGTGGCCGAAAGTTCTGCCAGCCGCAGAAGCTGAAGGCGCACATCAAGCGCATGCACAGCGGTAAGTGCCCAGCATAATGCAATGCAACGCACGCGGGATCGGGATCCCAATCCAAAACACTAGACCGTAACTGTGATCGTACACCCATGCGTATGCGTAATTTAACGTAACATAACGTAGCCGCATCGTAGGCCAGCTGACTGCCACATTGTCGTATGTCGTAAGCTCGTGTATAGTGTATACTGTATAGTGTATAGTGTATAGTGTATAGTGTATGTATATCGTATATCGTGTAGCGACGCACGCCGTCCAAACTGCTTTTACATAAACCAAACGATTTGTATATGACTTTATATCATATCGAATCAAGGTCACAGTTTCCACAAGATTTCGTTATTTTGCTTCCAATTTCATTTAGCAAGGAAGAAAATCAACTTTTAAATTATTACATATTAAATAATAATAATATATTTATTTTACGTTATATATTTTCCAATATGGAAAATTTAAATTAAATAAATGCAAACAGAAGGTCAAAACTCCATAATCTTTGCATTTTATACATTTATTCGATTTTAATTTTCATTATTTTAAAATATAATTTTTTTTAACGTTCTGTGATCTCGAAGTAGGATTTTGCAGCTTTTGCATTTTTTATATTTGCTATTTTTTTATTTTTTGAAACATAAAATTCTTTCTTTGCTTAAATTGTCTTTTTAATAATATTTTATTGAATTATCTTATTTGCTTTTTATTTGCTTTTTTGTTTGCTTTTTATTTCCTTTTTTATTTGCTAAATTTATGTTTTAAGATGAATAAAAAATAATATTTTTAAAATAAATGAATTGTGTGCTTGGTTTTTATGAGAACAACATTTGTTAGACTGGCAACTGTGACCTTGAACCAACACACTTAACAAATTTATAGATTTACACAACCCATGCCAATACTGTCTTATAAACAAATATCGTAACGAGTCGCTTAGCTGTAAAATTAGCTGTAATATTTAAGCCACCACACTTCAAGTCACCATCACACCAACACCCGCGATATATGTAACACCAAAAGCATCTGCCGTCGCTCATCTCTTTTTAGTTGCCTATTTTTTGAGTTGTACATCGCCTAAATTGGTTTACAAGTATACTTTACTGATCCTCTGTTGGTTTCTTGGAGTTTGTGTTCTGTTTGTATATGCTATTGTTCATTATAAAAAAAAATACCAAATAACATTCACACTTTAAGATCCGCACTGAAGTGACTGAAAGTTTTGCATCAGATTAGGTTCTAGTTGATAAATAAGGGTTAACTTTTACTTTTTGGGGTCGAAAAAATAATGAGTTTTCAATGGTTAATATTTTTTTTATCAATAAAATATATCGGATTACGCAAAGAGTATAAAAACATTGACACACATTTTTCAAATACTAGAATGTCGATAACTATCTGTTTGTTTTTAAAAGCAATAATCAGTTCAGCTTTTTTAAAAATAATTTTTAATGACAATTCAAATCAGGATTAAAATTAAAAAATTATGACTTATACTTTTTTACATTTCATATATAATCTATTATTGAACTAGTATTATGCAACTTTGACACAATTTGACGGAATTTCAGTAGTTCAATGTATTTATTTCAACTTGTAATTAATTTCGCAAAGCAATAAGCAGATTTTAAATTTTAATATTAGTACTTGCAAGAGATTTACCCACAAAAAAGCATTGTTTTAAAATGTATCAGTCCTTCAGTCACAGTGCATATTGAGTAATAGAACAGATGTAGTAGCCTGCATTTAGTAACCGCTTTTAGTGAATGATTTGCTTTAAATTTTCGGTGATTGGTTCTTAGAGTAACTCCCAATTCCCCAACCCAAATCCAAACCCAAACCCAAATCCAAGTCAAAATCCCCAACCGATGATCTTGTGATTTGTGCCTTAAGTGATTCGGCTTTTGATTTATGTTCGTTGTTCGTTCGTTGGTTCGTTGGTTCGTTGGTTCGTTCGTTCGTTGTTGGGTTGGTTCTGGTTTCTGGTTATGGATTATCACTAAGTTGTTCTTTCAAAATCACCACAATCCGAAATTTCATTTTCTTCATACAATTTCATTTTAGATATGGCTGAAGTTTTACGAGATTTTCAGTGTAAATTATGTTCAAAACTTCTAGGATCGCGAGCGGCA